>NC_056728.1:752472042-752564542 GCF_019279795.1 Protopterus annectens | reverse complement strand
AAACCTGTTAGTTTACATTTGTGATTATATTTTTCGATGATTTTAGTAGAGATTAGTTGTAATCACTGATGAGTTTGTTTGATGTTTTGTGTTTCGATCAAACTCACTGGCGATTATTCATTACCAACTCATATATGTAATAGCATGATGGTTCCAGCAGGTGAGTGCCAAACAGATAACGGCAATAGGCCATCCAGGATAGGGACATCCAAATGAACCAGTGCTAAAATTAGGTTCACTGAAGTATTTAGTTAAGAAAGAATAACTTTTATAAGGGACATTACACTTGAACAAAGTAAGGAGGGCAGGTCTCACTAAGATGAGATACTTGAACTTCAGATATGTGATAAACCGAGATGCTGCCAGCCCAGCTAGCTGCAATTTTGTCAATAATTATATGTCACTTGAAAATATTAATATGATTTATATAGAAATGTGACACTGCCAGCCCAGCTAGATAGAATTTTGTAAACAATTCTTTGTAATTTGTGAATAATAGTATGATTTGTATGCTTGCCTTAAAAATGTAAGAAAACTGTATTTTCTGTACTGAGCTTCAAGATTGTAAACACAGTGCACCCTGCTGGAAAAGAGCAGCCTCGTATAAACAATATACCAATGAAAATGTATGGTTTCATAGTAAAAGTTGGAATATATAGAGTATAAAATAAATAAAGAATTTTACGAGTGTGTTTACCGGAACTAGAAGACAGAATGTCTGCAGCTGGAAATTCTTTCTTTTGTTTGAAACAGAGGTAATTTAGGTTTCCAAAGTATCTTTGGTAAGGGCCTTTATAGTAGCTGATAGTAGCAGTTGGTGGCAGTGATTACTACCTTATAGTCTGGGCAGAAGGGGGCATAGGTAGTGAACCTGTGCCAGCCTTCCCCAGGAGTGTCTGTGTGTTGGTATATAAATCAAATCTCAAAATGTGCGTGTGTGTCAGCTACTTGAGCAGGGACACTAAGCACTGATTGGACAGAGAGGGTGCTGGAGGTTTTGGCTTGACGACTCAGCTAAGACTGGAACTCTATAGCCACTTGATTTCTGTAGTAATGTTGGTGCCATCATGGCACTTAAAATATTCCCGGTGGTCTAGTTGTTCCCTGAACCCCAGTCTCTTTAGTTACCTTGGTGCTGTTACAGTACTTTAGGCATTAATCCCTGTTATCAGGTGGTTCTCAACCATACTTGTTGTGATGTCAGTGCAGTTATGGCATTTTTAAATTAAGCCCCAGTGTCTAGTGGCTTCCCCCCATCTTATTCATGTTAGGTGGTTGAACACATCATTTTAGCCATGTTTGCTGCTGCCACATTGCAGGGATGGCTATGCTGATCAACACAGCTGGTTCAGGTGAGAGTGCACATAGCTAATTAGCATATGACCCCCCCCCTCACCAAGAATGCCTAATTACATTCAGCACAGCTGCAAGATCAGCCCTTTGCAGTGCTGCACATCTTCATGTTGGATGTTGGATGCCAGTGCAACACTGTGTAATGGTACTTGCTGAATAGCAAAAATGTACAGTAACATGTACAATGCCATGTATGCACTGCGGTACCTTTATGAGTATAGCAGTTTTTTATTTTAAACAGGTAACCAGAAGGTGCAATATTAAATACAGTCAACACTGGGGAAGAATTTGTGCACTGGTGTTGAGTGCCATTGTTAATGAGGCTGAAGGACCTTACTATGTGGTTTATTGCAAGCTTCCTTTTACTTTTTCCCTTTTGGTGTATTTTGGCAAAATCGGCTGTTTTCTCTCATACCAATGAAAATATAGTGCTCTGTGAGAGAATGGGTACGTTTTCTGCTTGAAATTTTTAAATATATATATATATATATATATATATATATATATATATATATATATATATGTGTGTATAAAATAAAAATCACCACAGCAAATCCACCAACGTAGAAGAACTCTCCGATCTTGTAGCCCAGGCAGGTATGACCCTAGCCCTGAGTAGCATCCTGCCATCACCCAGAATGATACCGCAGTACAAGGACAAAATGATTGACTTCAACAAACTGGCTAAGCTTCTGGTGTCATTCTAAGGGGATCCAGTATCTCTCTGCCTGAGATGACATGGTCGACAGACCATGATGCTTTGCCAGAGATGGCCTGCATCTGTCACCCCTGGGATTCTGGATACTGGCAAAGGCTCTTGCCGTCCTTATAGTGCCTTTTTTAGGCAAGGTTCAAATGAAAAATTCACCACCCTAACAGGAACAGGCAAGCAAAAACTGAGGGTAATGCTACTCCATGCTAGAAATCTAAATCTCAAAATGCAGTCACTCAAGGCACTCCTTAAAATGGAGAACATTGACGTCTGTGCAGTGACTGAAACCTGGTTCAAGGCTCCAGAGAGCACCCCTGCATTACCAGGCTATAACTCATACCACACTTTTCGGCCATCTAACCTGGACCGGAAAACCAAAGGCGGAGATGTGTCTATATTCATTAAGGATATCCACACCTCCAGGCTAGTTGCTCAGCATAATGCAGCCGAGGTTATCCAAGTGCAACTAACTCTGGGCAAAACTGCAATTCAAATTGTAGCTTGCTACAGATCCCCCACCATGCCCCAGTATTCCCACATCTTTTTTCTTGATATACTGGAAAATATTAGGGTTCAACCAAACACCCTAATATTGGGGGATTTCAACTATCCCAACATTAATTGGGAAAACTACTCATGTACCAACTCCTTAGCTCAACGATTTCTGGAATTCATAAATTCCAATGCCCTGGATCAACTTATCCACACCCCCACCTGGGGCAACAATATCCTAGACCTAGTCATTACCAACATGAGTGACCAGTGTTCCACACCTGAAGTCAACTCCTCGTTGGTCAGATCCGACCATAAGCTAATCACCCTAGATATCCACATCCTGACCCCCCCCCATTAAGGAAACCATGGTAAAAAATTTCTCCAAAGCCAACTTCATGCTTCTTAAGACAGAAGTTGTGAACGTCATGACACCCATGCACATGGACAATACAGTTACAACTGCTGAATCCTACACAAATGCACTCTATAAGCACTTACACAAGTGCATGGATTGTGCTATCCCAAACAGAACCAAGACACTATCCTCCAGAAAAAGTAAGCCAATCTGGTGGTCCCCTGCCATAAACAAACTCTACAACAGAAGGAAGAAATTGTTGCAAAAGAGAGTAAAATCCCATGAGTGGAGGAGGTCCCTGGTCAGCCTCAGCAAGAAGCTGAGATCCCTTATAAGATCCTCCAAAGCTAGCTATGAAAACAAGATTGCCACTGATTTTAAGGACAACCACAAAGCATTCTATAGCTATGTCAAAAATCTCAATGGCAACACACAGATCTGCTCTGAGTTACAGCACAATGGCACACAAATTTCATACCCAACTGATATTGCCAACATCTTGGCAGATAGGTTCAGTACTAACTCTCTAATGGGCCCATATCTATACAGGAAGAATGCAGAGCCCCTGTAATCACAACTTCACAGGAAAAAGAAGCATTCTCTAAAGCCAAAAACACAGCATCCATGGACCAGATAACATCCCAGGGTGCGTTTTACATGAATTTCATTACAAATTGGCTCCCCACCTAAGCACCATTTCAATCATAGCCTCATGTCAGGCTTTGTACCCACTGAATGGTGCACAGCAACAGTTATCCCACTCCACAAAGGGGGAGCCACCACTGATCCTGAGAACTATTGCCCTATTAGTCTGACGAGCCTGGTCTGCAAGGCCATGGAACGTATCATCATAGAATTCATAAACAAAGACATTGGTAACCTCCAAACTCTGGACCCCACCCAGTTCAGGTTTGTGAAAGGCAGATCTTGCCTACTGAACCTGATTGACTTCTTTGAGGCAGTCACCAAAGCCATAGACGAGGGTAAGGTGGATCACACAGCCTATCTTGACCTTGCCAAGGCTTTTGACATCATCCCCCATTCTGGAATTATAGCTAAACTTACTAAACTAGGTATAAATCCCTATGTCACAAGATGGGTTGCCAAGTGGCTCACTGACAGAACCCACACTGTAAAAGTTGCAGACTTCAAACCAGTGACAAGTGGAGTACCAGAGGGTTCAGTCCTGGGACCTCTCCTGTTTGGTATCTACTTCTCTGAAATGCAGACTAACACAGAAGGCCTCTGGCTAACGAAGTTCGCAGATGACTGCAAACTAGGAACTATAGTTGAGTACCCAAATGATGTGGACATCCTGCAGAGGGGCCTCACTGAGACAGATGCCTGGTGTCAGAGCCATGGCCTCAAGCTCAGTGCCACAAAGTGCATTGTTATACCCTTTGGTAAAAACTCTGTACCCATGAACTACCACATAGGCAGCAGTCTTCTTAACACCAAATGCGTGATAAGAGACCTTAGGACTCAGGTGGACAGCAGTCTCTCCTTTGATAATCACATTGCCACAGTAGTCAGGAAATCTTTCTACATAGCACACCTCATCACAAAAGGGTTCTCATCCAGGAAAAAAAGAGGTCATTGTTCTCCTCTACTCGACACTCATTAGACCCATTATAGAGTACAATGCCCCTTTTGGAATGTACCTCTGCAGCAGCTGGAAAGGCCACAGTAGTACCTCACAAAGAGGATTACTGGCCTCAAACAGATGCCCTACACTGGGTGTCTCAAAAAACTCCAGCTTTACTCTGTGGCATATCGCCTACTCCATGGTGATCTCTGCCTAACTTATAAAGCTATGTCAAACCCAGAGCTGTTGGACATGCTACACCTAAAGAAATCTCAATCCCTCCAAGCTACACGCTCTAGGCACCTAAACCTTGTCACCACAATAAACAGGACATACTGGAGGGATAGATTCCTGTCCCAGAGACTTCTCATACTCTGGAACAGGCTACCCATCTATGTCAAGCAAAGTTCCTCATTAACACTCTTCAAGAAAAATCTTGATGAGTGGATGGGAAATAGGAAATACACCCCGGGGATCACTTTTGTGGCTCTGCTCAACAAGAGCACAGGAAATTAACTTTCTTGGGTTGCCGTAAGCCAGGAAACTTTGTTGGCTAGGCTTACTTAGGCCCATGGGCTGATAGCCTAGTACCTACCTATGAACCTATGAACATTAATAAATGTCAGATAGAACTATAAAAACACACTATCATATTGTTCAGGAAAAATATCCAAAAGCCATTTAATAAAAGTTTAATAAAAAAGTAAAATGGTTGAGTGTTTTTGCCTTACTAAGTGTCAGACTTCATTAGAATATAAATAATGAGCAGTCCTAGATGCAATGATGTTGCAGCTAAAACATTTTATGTTGATTTGCAACTAAGTTTTTTTATCTGTGCATTCTGGAAATGTATAGTATTTTGCTATAGTGTTTACAGTAATGATATGTTGTCATTCTACTTCTTGGTCACATGATGGGTTCTTAAGCCTATCTGAGACTGCTCATTGTTTATGTTCTGAAGAAGCCAGACAGTTTAGATGAAAGTGCTCAACCGCTTTTGAAATTATCCAAAACCATTAAAAGGCTTTTGGATAAATTTACTGGGTGTTTTTTATGCAGATGCATATACTATATGTGCATATATGCATAAACACAAACTTCACACACACACACACACACACACACACACACACACACACACACACACACACACACACACACACACACACACACTGGCACACATACACACATGCATATATGATCAGTTACTATTGCTTGAATGGCAAAAAAATCAACACATGATTTGTCAGTCACACCTGGTCAGCTTATGCTTTGTCAACCAGTGCAGTAGTGTGGGACACTTACCTGCCCACCAGTTTTAAAGCCCATCTGATTCAATGAGTTGTGAGTTGCTGAGTTCTCATCAGTGTTCTCAGTGTAGACATTTGTGCTGTTTGACATTAGTGAATGTAATTGTGTGTGTGTGTGTGTGTGTGTGTGTGTGTGTGTGTGTGTTTGTGTCTGTGTCAGTGTTTTTTTGCTGAATGATCTTTTGGCATCACTAGTTCCCCTTTCATTTGCTCATTACTGTGAGCTACAGTACAGTCTTTCACTGCATGTCCCATGCTTGATATCTGGCCTTACCGCCCTCCACCACACACACACACACACACACACACACACACACACACACACACACACACACACACACACACACACACACACACACACACACACACACACACACACACACACGTAATAATTACCATAGTGAAAACTACCAGCCATTTTCAGTGAGGAAACTGTCCCACCTGAAGTGGCATCTTCTTTGTGGGAAGGACACTGTTACGTGTTCTGTTAATCTAAAGGCAAACATGCAATGTTGGCAGTGTCCATAAACAGCCACACAATTCTCTTGATATGTTAACTACCTGCCATGCTTCTAGTCTCTTTTGGGGCTGTTTTCACACTAGCTACAGTCTCTGCACTGCTCTACAGATAGGGAGAGTTGCCATAAACAGTTAGTGGTTCCTTATCTCATGCAAAGTGTTCATTGACTTGAATCTGTTATTAGACCTAAGCTGTCAGCATTGCAAAAGAGAATGGAACCTCTGCATCTCTTAGCTTGTTCAACTCCATTGTTTGAATAAACAGGAACACAGAAGCCCTTTTTCCATGGAAGTTCTGAGATAACATTGTAGTGTGAAAAGATATACATCTAGGGCACAGAAGCTGTCAGGATAAATGTACTAGTATAAATAATTTACAGTATAACAGAAAAAAGAAAGTTATAGATGGTTACACCTCGTCTTTCTTATTGCAGATATAAACTAGCAAAAATTATATTTTCTTTATTTTCAGCTTTGTCTCTGTAAATCAGGGTGAATGTTTTGAATACTATTTTTTAGACAAAACAGCCCTGTTATTTTCCTGAAAATGTCATTAAATCTTCAATACCCACTTGATGTATCGTTAAAACAGATAGCTGGAGCATCCAATTAACAGGCCATATGAAAGAAAGAAAGACACTGTGCTTCCCTTTTATTGGTTCTATATTTTGCATATTTATTTTCACTGATCAACACAAGACTTTATCCATACTCAGTTTCACTGAAGCTGTTATTTTAAAATGCCACCTTACCCGTCCGATTAAAGCAAATATTGCAGTTGCAGGAGTATTTGAATAACAAGTAAAATGCTGATTCTAAATCAGAAACCAAAAAGGAATAATAAATTATCACAGAAATTATTTTTACAGTTTTTTGTAAATGGAGACAATTCCCACTGGCTTAAACACAGTAGGTATGAGACTACGTATTCCTGGAGATGAGGGAGTATTTAGCCCTATCAAAAGCACTGACTTTTTTTAAACTTGTCAGTGGTATGCACAGTAAAAACTACCACACTTCTATCACATTTCTGTGTAACAGATCCATATATTAAAAAGTGTGCTGCTGATAGTGTTTCACTATAGTCAAATAAACAGAGTGGTAACTGACAATCCAAATTCCAATGAGGTCAAAAACACCTGTATTACTTCTCTTGTAAACAGTGTATTGAACTGCAAGATGTTCTCTGTGAAATAACTTGGTTCATTCCCCAGTGATACATCACTTGTCTCTTGTCTGTCTCTGAAACTTTCAGACTTCAGGTTATTATTTGGTACATCACTGGTTCCTGTCAGACTCCATATTAATGCCAGTAAAGCACTAGTAAATGTCACTTGTTAGAATTCACAAGTATGCCAAGGTGAGCTACTTCATAATTAACAATCAGAAACTTTCATCCATTTTAAATACATAGGCCTTATCCTTGTTGCCTGTTGTCTTTCTGAGTTCCATATTGGTTATGTTATCAGACAAATCATCTGTGATTTGCATTAGGATACAGTACATGAAACAGTCCCTAAAGAAATGGATGGCAGTTCCCAAAGTCATGTCTTCATGAGATTACTTTGTATCCTTTTTATCAGTAAACCTCTAATGGCCAGTTGATCAACATTTTGTCTTGCTTGTCTTCTGTATAACTCATCCATGATCCCTAAACTTCCTTGTTGATTATTAGCTGTTTTTCTCTTGTTAGGCTGATGGCTGTACAGTTAAAGGGTGTTATTCCCTAAGTACTTCAAAGTCTCCCTAGGAAATTCCTCTTTTTGTCTGCCTGGAAACATACCATGAGTCACATGTAGCTGTGATGACAAACTTATCTTAAGAGGTTCTTGTGCATTGCTACGTAATAAACTTCTATTTATCTTACAGTTTTTTGTTCTCAGTTGTTGTTGTTGTGTCTTTCGGCTTTTCTCGGTTAGGGGTCGCCACAACGGAACTCCGGTCCGCTAATGATTGGCAGTAGATTTTTAAGTGCCGAGTTGCCAGCCCTGACACACAACCTTCAACTAAGGTATGCCCATTCACGCATGTCTCCACACAGAAGATGCTCTAGCTGAGAATCGAACAGGATAACATCTTACTGTGAGGCAACAACGCTACTGCAGCACCACCACCACCACAGTCCAGTTTTTTGTTCTCAGTCTAGTTTCAAATTCATCTGCAAGACAATATTATTGTTGGTTTGAAAGTGATCCCATGTCAGGCAACAGAAAATTACTGAATCAAGCATCCCTTCTGGTTGAGTGTCAGTAACTTTCCTTCATACAATTATTTGTTTGTATTCCCTGCCTACTGACTGTTTTGTTAGTAAACAGTAAGTTGTATTTTGTACTTGGTTTATTTACTAATAATGAGCTCTTTCTAATGTTTCTTTATTATTACACTATATAGAATAAATTCATATTTCTGTGCCATCAGTTTGTTTGGAGCAGCTGAGTGTCTCTAAGTGCTACCAGTTTTATTCCAAATCATGCCTGGAAATGGTTCATGACCTTTGTACTTAGTGAGGAAACAAATGCATGATTAACAGAATAATGAATGTTTTAATCAGGGTGAAGCTGTCAACATCTGCTCATTGCTGCTACTGTTTATAAGGACAGAGCATTTAATGACAGAGCTGCAAATGAGTGTCAGGTATATTTATTAGGGTTGTCAATGTTCTTGTACTCTGAAAGGGCTAAATGCCTGCTCTGTCTCAGAGTGAAATGTGCTTCTTCATTGTAGAAATGTTTATTTATAACCATGCCATTAAAATAATCCTAACAACAAAGCCTGTTGTGCACGTTATCAGAGTGAACACCTTAGCCATAGTATATATGGACAACAATTACCAAAGCTGACAAGGAAACCTGCAATTAAATTGTTTTATATTGTGTACACAGTCAGACTTCTAGGTTACTGTCTGACTCATATAAACATTGTTGAAATGGGAGCCATTAAGGTTATATTGTAAAATATCAATATCTTATTCACAGGGGAAGCGTGGCAGGAAGAGAATTGTCTGTAGAAAACATCTAACTGAAAGCGAGTACAGGAACTAAGACATAACATTTTATCTGAGAAACGCCACAATAAGAAACTGGGGGTGGATTAATAAGTTTTAAAGAATATGAAAGGAAATAACAAAAGGGGCTTAGAAAGCATCAGTCATGAAAAATATGTTTGTCCTCCCATCATGGAGGAAGCGTAGGCTGACAGATCATTAGCTGAACTGCAACAACAAATGTGGTGAAGGGAATAACTAGTGTGCATTTGTAATTCTTAAACAAAACTGAAGATGTAAGGCAATGTCAGGGTTAGAGATGATGCATTCTGATGTGTTCTGTGAAGTACAGAAATACGAATAATGTCACTGCCTAATTAAGGAAATTATCCGCGGTAGTGGTGCTGTGGTAGCGTTGTCGCCTCACAGCAAGACATTGTCCCATTCGATTCTCAGCTAGAGCGTCTTCTGTGTGGAGGCATGCGTGAATGGGCGTGCCTTCGCTGAAGGTTGTGCGTCAGGGCTGGTAACTCGGCACGTAAAAATCCACTACCAAACATTAGCGGACCGGAGTTCCGCTGTGGCGACTCCTAACCGGGATAAGCCGAAAGACACAACAACAACTCAGTACAAACATTGGTGTGCAGAGCTAAAGGAGAGCAGATGTAACCTACTTTTACAATGCTGTATGTAAGAAAGAATTTAGAAACTATATACCAGGCAGTCAGTGGGCGGCCATGGTGGTGCAGCGGTTAGCGTTGCTGCCTCACAGCAAGAGGTTCTCTGGTTCGATTCTCAGCTGGGGTGCCTTCTGTGTGGAGTCTGTATGTCCTCCCTGTGGTCACGTGGGGTTTCTCCAGGTGCTCCAGTTTCCTCCCACATCCCAAAGACATGCAGTAGGTGAATTGGTCACTATAAATTGGCCCTAGTTGTAAGTGTGTGCATGTGTGTGTGCCTCCTGTGGGAGGTTGGGCTCCGGGCTGGCAACTCAACATCGTAAAACTCCACTGCCAATCATGAATGTACAGATGATCCACTGTGGCGACCCCTAACCGGGAAGAGCCAAAAGAAGAAACCAGGCAGTCAGTCTTGCTTCAACAGTGGAAGAAGCTGCATTAATGCATAACATTTCTGAAGGAAGGTACTGGCAAGATGTGAATGGTCATAATATTCAGTGACCTTGTAATCTATGAAAAAACAAGAGTTAAGGAGTTTTTACAGTTTTAAGGATTAATCCATACATAGACCTGGCAGGGTGCCATTGATGTATGCTGTATTAGGGGATATCTCTTTTAATGAAAGAGTGTTACATGTTTTCTTAAGTATGTCCTGATTGCAGCATATTAGAGTATAGTAATGAGGTTGGTCAGGTATTCCTTTCATTGTCCCCTCACTTGCAGTATTGTTGCCTGTTTAAGATTCATTCTTTTCCATACTGAAGCCATAAGTCATAAGTGATGGAAAGCTGGAAGGTGGAATGTAGTAAAGTGCTATACATAGCCATAGCACATTTTGTGCGTCTTGATGAGGTCTAGCAAGCACACATTTCAAAGGAAGAGGACGGACGTAAGTTAAAAATATATGATGACAGCATACATCGGTACAGTTTTCCTTTACCCAATAACCCTAGATCACTTACATAGATGCTATTGCCTTGTCTTGAAAAGATACTTTTCCTTCTGGAGATGTTTGAGGGAGAGAGAGAAAAACAGACATAGGATATGTGAGCAGGGATGGGGAGCAGAGTTGCCTTTGTTTTAAATGCGCTAATTGTTCCTTGACTGAAACAGGCAGACTAAAATGAAAGTGACTCCCTGATACCCATCTTCCTCATTTGCTGACTGGGCTCATTCGGCTACACATACTGATCTCCATGAAAGAAGACTGGCTTGATGTTGAATTGGATGAACAGCAAATTAATTTGGAATTGGATGAACAGCGGATTCAGATTGCCTCCTAGTTTTGTGAACCTGCAGATGAAGTGTTATATTTTCTTTCCAAGACATCATGAAATAGCAGCTCCTATTTATGAACTAGTGGAAAAATCCTAAGCCAAGCCACTCTTTCAAAATCTTTGGAATTGGTGGTGGGAAATTGCTGTGATTTGCACTGGATTTTTTTAGCTGCATAGTTACCAGAACACTGACATAATTCCAAAACATATAATGGGACAGATACCTAGTATTTTAATAACACACAAAAATTGCAATGGGGATGGACATCTTGAGGAGGAAAGGACACATTTTGTAATAAATAGTGTCTTTAAATACATAAGGTAAATATAATACTGTCATACCTAATAATGCAAAGTTGCTTGCAATGCAGAAATGATGCCATAAATCAGTATTGAAGATTGACAATAGGAGGGAAGGAGTAATTCTAGTTTATTTAGTCCATGTCCCAAAATGGTATGCAGAAGAAGGGCTATATTACTTTTGGAACACAACAAAAAGTACCACCTAGGAGACTATTTATACATTCTTTGACATGTCACAAAGAGGTATTTTACTCGGATATAGAAAGGGGTTCATGGTGGCAACCATTATTAATTAGGATAAAAATGTTATTTTAATATTTGGTTCTGTGGGGAAAGCTTATAAGGAGGAAAATTTCAAAGACAAGTCGTACTGTTTAAGAATGGCAATTCAGAGCTAATACTGTTAGACAGCTCACATTTCTGCTTAAGTACTGATGGGCTATAGACCTGTTATTGCTACAAGGAACAGGTCTGTATAGGACTTGCCTAACTAATTTAGGATAGATGAATGCAGTAATACCGATGGGGTGAGGCATGAACATGCCAGCTGTCATGTACAGTAGGGATCAGAGTTTTTTAATTAGCTCTACAATTTCCCTGTGTATGCCCAGTGACAGCTCACTGGTTGGGTAAGCAATGGAAATTGTGCAGGAATGCTACTTACTTCTGCATGTAATGTAAGCCTGAAGACATCCTGTCCCATTGAGACAAATGCTTTCACTAGATGTCTGGTCTCCACCAAGGAGCTTGAGTGGGAAAATACATTCCCTGGAAAAAATATAACTTCCCTCTTACCCTGAGAAAAGTGAGCTTAGCCTCTCTTCCTCCTGTCCGTCCCAGTCAGGACCACTAAGGGATCTATCTGTCTCCACCATGGAGCAAACTAAGACTTTAACATTTTTTTCTAATATGCAGTTAGACTTGATAAAATATGATGTGAGAGTGTTCAATCTCGCCGTTTGTTCTTACACCTGGGTTCGGAGCCGATCCTCGGCTCCGTGTCGGCCGCTTGGCAAAGCTCTGCATCGAGAAGAAGCTCGAGACCAACCTAACTCCCACAATCCCCCTTTGCCATTACCCCAGATCTAGTTTGCCGCTGCAACGTTCGCATCATTTTGATGAGCTCGGACCACCTCAAAGCTAAGATTGATTATTTCTTATACTTTTTTTCATTGTTTTTTGTATACAAACTCTAAAGAATGACTGTTTGTGTGCGTGAGTAGTGTATCGAGGGTTTTTCGGTTCAGTATATAAATTTTATATACTTCTTTCAGTTATTCCCTCGGGGCCTACCCCACCCTAACTTTCTGGAGTTGACTATTGGATGTGACTTTATAACAGGATTTGACTAGATATTACTGGCTTGACTTTCTTTACTGGATTAGACATTTACTCTGGCTTTTCACTGTTTTCTGGATTGGAATTTGTAAACATGTCAGAAAAGGCTAAATCAGGCTTCAAACGGTGCCAATGTGGACAGAAGATGTCTGTCACAGACAATCATAGTTCCTGCGTCTACTGTCTTGGCCCTCTCCATCTGCAAGAAGACTGCTCCATCTGTCATTCTCTCAGTGGAAGGGTCATGACAGATAGGCGCAGGAAACTTATGGATAGGGGCCTTTTGAAGCCTGCATTCCAAGAGGCTCTGGATGCATCAGACCAGGCATCTAAATCCTTGAAGGAATCGAAGATGTCGGAGCCCAAGTCATCGGCTCCGAGCTCTTCATTCAAAGTTCGATCACCGGTTCCACAGACTTCGGGGCCGAGTGTTGAACTGTTGTCAGTTACAGAGCCTCGAGTCTTGGAACCGGTGACGGAGCTTCCTCCTCCTGCACTTTTGAGGTCGGCTCCGTCTTCGATTCCTTCAACGCGTTCTTCCAGGCCCCTCTCCGACACCGATGTAGACCGCGTGGTGCAGAAATTGATGGAGAATACAGCCTTGTCCAAACTTATCTCTGTCTCCTCCCAGTTGGTGTCGAGACTTGAAGGCCTTCCCTTATCTCCACCTGTTCCTCCTCCGAGGCCTATCCAGTCTTCGGAGCCGGGAGAGGCTGACCTGTTGATTGTGGAGCCCTCGGTGCCGGAACCGTCTTTTTCTCGGTCGGTACCGTTCACCTCAACTCCGTCGGATCCAGTTCCGGAGTCTCGGAGCCGAAGATCCATCCTTGGGTCTGGGACTGAGAGTCGGACCGATGTTTCGGTTCCGACACTCCCTCTCGGGGCCTCAGCTCGGATCGACTCGGCTCCGTCCTCGGGGTCGATGCCTTCGGTGCCTGTCTCTGGAATTCCTCCTTCTTCGGAACCGGGGGATGCCTCGACTCGGGACCCGGGGGCCTTCGAACTCATGAGGAAGGTGTGTTCAGCAGAAACAGCTTCTCCTTCCCATAAAGGGCCGTTATCCTCCTCTGCACCCATGGCTACATCTAAGCGTCGAGCACCAGTGTCTCAGCCACCCCTAGAGGGTGCCCCCTCTTCCTCGGAGGCTTCTTCGGATGCCCCCCCCAAGGAAGTTCCGAGGAAAAGATTGTGTAAGAGGAGACACTTAGATTCTCCACAAGAATCATTGACATCGGACACTGACTTAGATGAGTCAGAAGGGTCCCCAAAGTCACCCTCAGAGGATGTCTCCTTTTCTGACATCCTGGAGATCCTAAAGCAGAGAGGTGATTGGCAATCCCTCCCCCCTTCTGAGGATGAGTCAGTCTTGCTGAAGGCATTTGGTGCTCGCCCTTCCTCCTCCTGGGTCACTCCGCCCTTCGACGAGTTGATGGAACTGATTGCTCGAAGGGCGTGGGAGACACCTGACACGGTGGAGCCAGTTCCTAGAAAGCCTAACAAATATATTACTGCCCCCCAAGATAAGGCTTATCTGACAAAGGGAGTGCCAGTGGATGCTATGGTGGAGGCAGCTGCCACGAAAAAGGAGATGTCTGAATCTTCCTCATCTGTCCATCCGCCTAACAGAGATTCTAGAACTATGGACAGATATGGGAAGTGCATTTTTAGTTCAGCGGCTTTTTCTATGCGATCCCTGAACTATTTGACCCATTTCACACAGCTACAGAGGGATCTAATCAAAGAGTTGGGAGATACCCTCCAGGGTACTACAGATGCTGCTGTCTCAGAGAAAGTTACAGCACATCTCAATACCCTTACATCTATTGTAAACTCGTCCATGAGGCTGATCTCATACACAGCCAAAGGATCGAGTAGGGCAGCAGCTTCAGCGATTGCTCTTCGGAGGCAATCCTGGATGCGCTTATGTTCATTTGCGGAAGCCTTCAAGTCTTCCTTTACTAACGCCCCATTTGATGGTGCCACTCTCTTTGGCCCCAAAGTAAAGGAGACCCTTACCCGGTGTGAGCAAGAGGGAAAGACTCTGTCTGCTGTCGGAGTCCGTTTTTCCACCCCATCCAGACCGTACCCCAAAGGGCAACGTGGTGGAAAAATGTGGTTTCGAAAACCCCAGGGTTCTTTCCCAGGCGCACAGGGTGATACCCCCTCCAGAGGCAGAGGAGGGGGCAGAGGTGGAAGACGTCGCCCTGGCGGCAGAGGGGGTCCACAAAACCAAGGTGACAGGGATACACTCCCCGGGAAACCTTTCCAGCACTCCTGAGAGGAGGCCCGACTGTCCTGCTCTGGAGGCAGTCGGGGGTCGCTTAGCTTTATACCCTCAGGCCTGGCAAAATCTTACATCAGACAATTGGGTAAAAAGTGTTGTTACCAGAGGCTACAAAATTCCCTTCCTATTGCCCCCATTTCCACAGAAAAGACTCCCAGATGTGCCGCCCCATCTGCGAGGTCCTGCAGCTACAGAAATTTCAAAGCTGCTAGAAAAAGAGTCATCCAACCAGTCCCAGCGGACCAAAGAGGATTCGAACTTACTCAAGGTTCTTTTAGTTCCAAAAGACAGGGGACTGGAGGCCAATTCTGGACCTAAGCAAACTCAATACCTTCATCAAGAAAGAAAAGTTCCGGATGGTCACGCTTCAATCGATCCTTCCATTCTTACAGAAGGATGACTGGATGTGCTCAATAGGTCTAAAGGACGCTTACTACCACATCAAAATGGCCAGGGCGTCCAGGGATCACTTGCGCTTCCGGCTGGGAGCCAGTCACTTTCAGTTTCGAGCCCTGCCCTTTGGTCTGACCTCAGCCCCCAGGGTTTTCACCAAATGTATGGCAGTGGTAGCATCTCACTTGAGATGCCTGGGATTCCAGGTGTTTCCGTATCTGGACGACTGGCTCCTTTCTGCCACCACCGAGCGTCGACTGATTCAGGCCAGGGATTACACTCTACAACTTTGTGCTCATCTCGGAATTTCTGTAAATTTCGAAAAATCTTTACTACAGCCATCACAGCATATCTCATTCATAGGAGCAGAATTGGATACGCGTTGCTTAATTCTGAGGCTTCCCCCAGAAAGGATAGCCTCCCTACAAAGCCATATATCTCTTCTTCTGTCATCCAGAAAATCCCCAGCGAAACTGGTTCTGAAGGTTTTGGGTCTCATGGCAGCTTCTCTCATTGCGATACCCTTGGGAAGACTGCACATGAGAGTTCTTCAATGGCTACTGTTTGCACAATGGTCATTCCAAAAGTTACCTCTGACATACGAAATCCACATCACAAACATATGCAAATCACACCTGGCTTGGTGGCTCCGGACTTGCAATCTCTCCAACGGAAGACCATTTGTGCTGCCCACTCCGACAGCAATGGTGACCACGGACGCTTCCTTGATAGGGTGGGGGGGCATCTTTCAGGGACAGACAGTCCAAGGCTAATGGACCAATTTGGAATGCAATCTGCACATCAATGTTCTAGAGTTGAGGGCAGTGTTTCTAGCGTTGCAACACTTTGCTCCCCTTCTTCCTCTAGGGACAATTGCAGTCCAGACGGACAACATGTCTGTAGTCTGGTACATAAACAAGCAAGGGGGAACCAAGTCTTACCAACTATGCAGAGAGGCCATGAGAATCTGGCAATGGGTGGAGTCCACGGGTCACTTTCTGATAGCAACGCACATCCCAGGGTTATCCAACGTCATAGCGGACAGGTTGAGCAGAGCCATCCTGTTACCTCACGAGTGGTCCCTCAAACAGTCAGTTGCGAAGGAAATTTTTCGCAAGTGGGGCCAGCCTTCCTGCGATCTGTTTGCGTCTCCAATGAACGCCAAATGCAGAAGCTATTTTGCCCTATTACCCCCTCCAGGGGAAGTCCCAAGGGACGCTCTGGTTCACGATTGGCCCCTGGGTCTCCTGTATGCTTTTCCTCCTGTTCCCCTGATTTCAAAATTTCTACAGAAAGCCAGCAACCTGCAAAGGACAATTATCCTCATTGCCCCATTCTGGCCTCGACAAATATGGTTTCCCTTTCTTCTAGCACACCAAATGCGGGAACCCTGGATCCTGGACCCAGAGCCGGATCTACTGACCCACTCGTCAGGGACTCTCCACCCGTCGCTTCTCTCCCTCAGACTAGCAGCTTGGCTGCTCTGCTTCCCTTCTTAGCCAGGTCTGATCTTCTATCTCCTGCAGTTCAAAATATCCTGGTGGCTTCTCATAAAGCTTCCACGACAAAGATTTACACTAGTAAATGGAAGCGTTTTGTGCACTGGGCAACTACACAACAATTGGATCCCTTAATAGCTCCTCTGAATAAGGTCTTGGAGTTTTTAACCGAATTGTTCCACCAAGGGGCTTCTCCTGCCACTTTGAGAGTGCAATTAGCTGCCATATCAAATTTTCATGTGGGAGAAAGTGGGGCTCCTATTATGGCTCACAGACTTTGTAAGGACTTTCTAAAAGGATCATTCCATATTAGACCACCAGTTAGAAGTCCTACTTCACCTTGGAACTTGAACCTTCTTCTATCACAGCTGATGCTACCACCTTTTGAACCAGCCTCTTCCTGTCCTTTGAAGTTTTTGTCATGGAAGACCCTTTTTCTGGTGGCTATCACATCGGCCAGGCGGGTATCGGAGCTTCAAGCTCTTTCAGTTAAACATCCTTATTTGATTTTTCACCCTGACAGAGTTTCTCTTCGCACTAATCCATCCTTTCTTCCCAAAGTTTGCTCCGTTAATAATATTAATCAGTCCATTGAACTACCCACCTTTTTCAAGAACCACTCCAATAAGTTGGAGTATATGTTACACAAGTTAGATGTTCATAGACAACTGAGATTTTACTTGGACAGAACAAAGGATCACAGAAAAACAGATCAGCTCTTTGTAGCCTTCTCAGACAACAAGAAAGGTATGGCAGTTACAAAACGAACCCTGTCCAAATGGCTTTCTGATTGTATTATTTTTGTTTATACTGCCTCTGAGCAAACTTTACCTGTCAAGCCCAAAGGGCACTCTACAAGATCAGTATCTACATCCTTGGCTCATGCAGCTCGCCTGCCGTTAGACACTATTTGTGCGGCTGCCACTTGGTCTAAACCACATACCTTCATTTCTCATTACAAAGTAGACAGGATTTCTAGGGACAGGGCAACCTTTGGTTCCACTGTGCTCAGGAACATTCTCCCCTGAGTTCCTCAGGAACATGGAGCTAGGGACGCTACCCAGGTGTAAGAACAAACGGCGAGATTGAACACTCTCACATATAGAAGTTATGTCCTTACCATAACGTTCCATGTGGAGTGTTCATCTCGCCTTTGTTCTTACATTCCCACCCTCTCACCCTCAGGAAGAACGTCCAGTTTAGGTGCCTGGTTTGTTTCTCCTGCTTCTGCCTTGAGCAGTTGTTGTGCTATGTAAATAGGTTTATTCTTGTTTGGCATGAATGTGTTATGCTCTCTTCTGTTCTCTGCTGGTTTGCTTGCAAACTAGATCTGAGGTAATGGCAAAGGGGGATTGTGGGAGTTAGGTTGGTCTCGAGCTTCTTCTCGATGCAGAGCTTTGCCAAGTGGCCGACACGGAGCCGAGGATCGGCTCCGAACCCAGGTGTAAGAACAAAGGTGAGATGAACACTCCACATGGAACGTTATGGTAAGGACATAACTTCTATTTAATGTTTGCTGGGTTCTTAATGCTTTGTTTTGTTGGGCTTTCTAATCTGAGTGAAGTGATCTTTTAGGCAGAAGCAGATAAATTAAAGTTATGGAAGGATGGTGGCAGTAAACTAGACACAGCAAGGAAGTTCATGTAAGAAGAAGTTGGGAAATTATAATAAATAATGAAACATTCTTAAGTGTAAGAGCTCTAATGCATTCTTTATCTTTGCCCTACCACTATAATGGAGGACACAAACTTAACAATCTCACAAATATTTAACAAGCGAAAGAGCTTCTGTAAATGCAAGTTGGCATAGAGGTTGTAGAGGTTTAAAGTTCTGAGCTGTACTACCTGTGTTATAGGGTTTGATTCTCTTAGCTCTCATTTGCTTACTGTGTCCCCTTGAGTGGGTCACTTAAGCAGATATTGCTCATGAGTTGCCCCTTAAAAGGGACTGTATGTCCAGTGGGCCTGCCTGCTTAACAAATGAGTATTATTATTAAACAGTATAAGCTGCTGAAGATTATGAGACTCAAAAGTGTAAATGCATATTAAATCCACAGACCATCAAGCCTTCCTGTTGGCTGTCCAATGAAATCCTATCATTTCCTTTAGGGGTAAAAGCCTACCATCACCTTGGATTGAGTACCGGCTCTGAAAAGCATCTTTTTTCATGTCCATTTTTTTCAAAAAAATGCTGTGCTGCAATTGCAATGTTCAGTGGCTCTTTGTAGAAACCATTTATTTTAAACAGTTATTTTTGTCCCTATTTCTTTTTATTCTAAAAGGCTTTCTCTAAGTTGAAACTGATTCTCTTATGGGTCAAGCTTCACCTAGGTACCCTGTTACTAAAACAGGGTGAAGTAAGTTTGTATTGTATTTGTGGAGTATGCTGAGATCTCTTGCTGCATTATAGTTCTTATTAAAGCACAAGTCAGACTATATGGGAATCAGCATGCATTTCCACTGATGCTTTGCATTGTGGGAAATATGTGGTTCTTTTTTTCTAGGGCATGGGTATGTGGCTCTAACCCTTTGTCATAATCATTTTTCTCAGAGTAACGCCTTTGGGTAGTCTTTCTTCTTTCTTGCAGCTTACACTGTTTTAGTCATAAAGGATAAATAATAACAGTTTATGTACCACGTAGAGAACAGAAGTTGTTTACTAGAGAAATTACACTTTTTACATATTTGGAAGACTGTGTACTTGGAGGAAAATGAAAGTATTAAAAGACAAATTAAAAAGTTAAGATCAAATATTGAAGTAAAAAAATGATAAATCCAAACACTAAATAAAATAAACTGTATTTCTAAAAATGAAGAAATTATTTAAGGGTCATATACTTAATACATGCCACACTGTTCCATGCTCAGATTGTGGAAGTTAGCTAGGTGACAGCAATTTGAAAGAACAGCAGTCACTCGCCATTTAAGAAAAAGCATTTTATGGTCAAAGCCCACTTCCCAGATTCCACATGCAGAAATGTGTTCCTCCTATATTTTTCGCCATGGGTGATTCTCCGCACATAAACTGTGACCTCATCAAGTATTGTATTTAGTGAACCTACTTATTAATCTGAAAAAAATCATACATATGACTTTTGTGATTCAGTCTGAAAATCATGCAGTTGACTTCCAACATTCATTCTTTTCCCATCTCACATATTAGGGTTAACATGAGAAATATTAAACAATAAGGCACAACAAGGAATGCTTCATAGTGCCCTAGGGGGTGGGAGTTATTGTGAGATTTTCTTCTGACTGGCCAGATTTAATTAACCAAGAGATCAAGCACCTATGCCAGAAGCCAGTAAATCTCATTATTACTCACTCTTCCCCAATATATTATTCATATAATACAACTGAAACAGTTTAAATGATATTTAAGCTGTTTATGAGTGTTGAGAATGCATAGGTGTGCTTTGCTTTGTGAATGGAAGAGCAGATTTTTGTTCATGAGGCAACAGTGCTCATACAAATATTTATGGTTGCTTTTCTTAGCTATATTTCCCACATGAAAATGCCTCCATCTTGACAACTAAAACAGATACATTTTAGATCTGAACACCCAAATTTAATTACAATCCATGTCCAACTCCAATCGCCATCCGCATCACCCCTCCTCCCCTCTCTTCCTCCAGGAAATGGAACTCTCTCCTTCTTCTCTTAGAACAACTCTTAAAACTCTCTAACACCAAAAAAACACAACTTTCTCTTACTTATCCTCTAAACATAACATCCTGCTTACTACATCCTAGCTAATCATCCATAAATTCCCCTTGAACCCTCTACATCCTTTCTCTCACCCCTACCCTAATACTCTCTTCTTTTTCTTCTTCTTCCACTGCTTGATCTGCTTAACCATATGCTCGTTCCATATGTACTTTCTACTTTCTCCCTCTATACCCTTATTAATGTATATATTGTAACATTGTAATTTCATGTAGTCTTTTCATACAGTCAAACCTGCTCCAACCTGATACTTTACACCTTCTCTCCTGAATACCTTTTCCTAAAATGATGTTTTCATGGTATTTCTCGTATTTTTGCTTTTTTTACTAACTGTATTCAGTTGTAAAATGTCAAATGTATATTTTTATCTTTTACTTTTTTACACTATAACTTGTATTTTATTCTTGCTTTTTGGAGCTTTTCTCCCGGGCCTCCACTGAAAAAATGGTACGCTCTGGCCAGTGACTTCCCCGGTAATCAAACTGGAAATAAATAAATAAATAAATAAATATGGAGTGAAACCTTCAGAAATACTGGAGTGAAGTTATTATACAAAAACACTCAGTTGTGGCACACGTTACTTTTAGGCAATGGCTTATAAATAAGTATTTGAGACTGGCATAATGGTTACAGTATTTACTTCTCAGATACATGCAACAGGGTTTGATTTTCACCTTGGGAAGCATGTTTGGGCGTAACACACCTTTGAATTATAATAATAATAATACCCATAAGAATTATAATTATATGTAGATTTCATATTTAACCATAGTCATTTTGTTTTATTCTTATGACCATTTGCTCCATGCCAGAACCCTCCGTCAGGCCACAGTGCTTTTCTCCAGGAGGGCCATACTAGTCAATCCCAGTGTAAGTTTGTGAATACCCATCCACAAAATAATGATTTCTTTGTGGCTGAGGTAGATGAAGTAACATTTTATTTGGTATTATCACTGCTCCCAATCAGAATTCTCAGACTGGCTTAGACATTGTATAATAATGCTAATTTTTACTCATTAAGGTAATTTTTGACTCCTTAATAGTAAACATGTTTCTAACCCATAATCTTTAGTTCAAAGAAACTAACTCTTGTAATTAAAGCTATCAAATACTTTAAAAATTGCAAAATACAATATAAACTTTCAAATAAACTAAAACCTTTAATACACTAACTAAAAATGTTAGCAGTTCACAAAGAGATGGTTTTAAATAAAGTTATGCTATTATACAGACAGTAGTTATAGCTGAATAATGAAACTATCTTATCTTACTGTCATCATGTCTAGAGCCACCCTGATCCGTTGTTGCAGGATTTACAGTGGCTGAACAAATTATGATGATCAGTTGATAATCTGATGCATTATTATATTGTTCTTATTATTGTCATATATGTTGAAGGTGGGAGGTTGGCATAGTGGTTAAGATGTTTACAGATGCAAGGTCCTAGGTTTGATTCTTACACAATGTAATTGACTAGGCTTAAAATGGCCCACAAGGTCAGTTAGCATAGTACTAATCTATGAACCTATGCTGCTTCCTTCCTATATAGTTGGAACTTTATATTGTTTTTCATATTAATGTCTATTTTCGGCCATGAGGAAAGCTACTGATTAAGTGAATTTCATCTTTTTTAAGTAGTATAGGGTCATACTTAAACTTAAGGTTTATTTAACCCACAGAGCATAAATAGGGAAAAATAGTCCCCTCTAGCTTTAACAAATAGAAGCTTATTATCAAGATGACCCTCAGCTTCTATGGATCAAAGCTGCAAATTAAAATTATGCATTTGTTGTGGTCTGATCAACAGTACTACTTATGGGAATTAAAGAAGATAAAAATCTTGATACAGTAACTTGACTTCAAAAAGTATTATTATTTTTAACTACCAGTAAACTTATTCCATAGTCCAGTTTGCTATTTTTGTGACATTACTACCATTTTTCTTTTAAGGCAAGACATATAGAGATCACTAATTCGCCAACAATCTTTCCAAGTTCTATGAACTCCCTTTTCTATTATGGTTTTCTTGGTTTCTGCTTTAAAATGTTATTTGTGGAAACAATGATTGCATGACTCCTTACTGAGAACTATATATGGACCTGTCTGAATATTAGATAAGTGAGTTTATCACACTTGCAAATGTATTGTTTATTGAATGTTTCCTATAGTTATGTGACTTAAGCAAGATACAAAAAAGAACATATACATACCAATCTGCTAAGTATCATACCATTGTAAGAAATGGCTAAATATGTTTAGTTATTGTGTTTATGCATTTATGTGTATATGTAGTCATTTATTTCTTCTCATTTTAACTGGATTAGAATATGAATGCAAGTAGACCATTTTGAGATTCAGGGCAGGAATGGACGATAAATAGTCATGGCAATCATAACAAGTGGTTCAGTCCAGGAGTGTACAATAAACAGTCATAAGAATCATAATATACCATGAACACATTTTCCTGTTATAAACTAGATAAAGTTAAAACTTTTAGCAGGTTAATTCTAAATAACTGTTTGTCTGTGATGAAAAACACTTAAGTGGAATATGTAGCTTTCATTATAGTCATGCTCTTCAGTCAAACATGAAAATGTTGCTAGTAGTTCAAAATTCCATTATTTAAATGTTTAAAAATACAATATATATTAGAAAATAATAAAAATCAAAATGCAGCTGTGCTGAACAGTACACAGTTAACAGATGGGTGACAAAAGGAGACAGCTGTGTGGAATTTTGTTAATAATTATATGTCATTTTTGAATATCGACATGACGTATACAAGATGCTTGTGTTACAACTGCATGTCATGTGTATATCAAACTGCTTGAAGGTATTTGAAAAGTGCTGTTTGAAATGCAACCACAGTGTACCCTACTGGAAAAGATCTGAAATGTACATGCACTATTGTAACTGTTTAAATGTATATATTTTAATACTGGAAACTGGGATACAGGAGGTTAACCTCAGTCTAGTAAATTTTAGAAAAATAGCTGAAATTAAATTAGCTTTATGTCTATGCAATATAAGATTATATCTTTCAGTTTCAATGCAGCAAGAAGACAGAAAATCTAAAACTAGAGAACTTTCTGTATTGTATTGGAAGTGTTTTATGACTTCCAGCATCTGCCAAAGATTTGAGAAAAAGCCCTTGTCTATGTATTTTTACAGGTAGATGCTAAATGCTACCAGCTGCCATAAATGGTTGTTTTGGGCCTGGGGACTAGAAGTCAGATGACAACAAATAATGTAATTCTGCAAGCTAGCATAGCAGTAATATTTGAGATATTAATATGAGAACTCTCTGAGAGAGACACAGCATTCTGTATTCTGTCTTTGACCTGACAACAACTAGAGAGGATCCATTCACCACATTTGCCTTGCTCTGTAAATAAGTTTCTAGGGAATAGTAACTCTCTTAGATATAGTGAGGAATATTACAAATCTTAGTTTAGATATTTTTCTTCATTTATTTGAGACTGTCCTGCAATGTTGTTTTAAATATTTCCTGTTATTTTGAACTCTGATGTCACATCTTCTTCTTCTTCTTACGGCTTTTCCCAGTTAGGGTTCACCACAGTGGATCACCTGTCCACTCATGATTGGCAATGGAGGTTTACAGTGTCAAGATGCCAGCCCGGCACCCAACCTTTCACAGAAGACACACACACACACACACACACACACACACACACACACACACACACACACACACACACACACACACACATACATACACACACACACACACACACACACACACACACACACACACACACACACGCACACACACACACACACACACACACACACACACACACACACACACACACACACACACACGCACACACATGCATTCTCACCTTGGGCCAATTTAGAGTGTCCAGTCCACCTACAGCATGTCTTTGGGATGTGGGAGGAAACTGGAGCACCCAGAAGAAACCCACATGACCAAAGGGAGGACATGCAGACTCCTCACAGAAGGCACCCCAGTTGAGGATCGAACCAGAGAACCTCTTGCTGTGAGGCGACAACTCTAACCGCTGCACCACCGTGGCCGCCCTTGAACTCTGATGTCACTGTAAATATATATTTAGTATTGTCTTGTTCTTTTATTTATTATTAAATATATTTAAACCTTTCATTGTAGCTGAACTGTCTAGAGATATTTAAGTTCTGAGAGTACTTGCATATTTATTTGGTGACACCGTGGGCTACTCCTAATAGCCTTGCTCTTGGTCAAACTACCATTTTTATTAATAGTAACATTATACAGTAAGAGTGGACACCCTTTGTTAAGGACCTTAAAGTAGCTGATAAGGAGCTGGCTGGTGGCAGTGATAACTCCCTTATAGTCTGAGCAAAAGGGGGCATAGCTGGTAAACCTGTGCCAGCCTTTCCCAGGTGTGTGTGTATAAGTCAAACCTCAAAGAATGTGTGTGTCAGCTACTTGGGCAGGGACACAAAGCACTTTTTGGACAGAGAGGGTGCTGGAAGTCTTGGCTTGGCCACTCAGTCAAGATCTCAACTCTATAGCTGTGCCAATGGGGAGTCTTATTGGGGATCTGGAGAAAGAAGGAGAATCCAGCCCTGACTGACTGTGGTCTCTGTGTGTTCTTAAGGGAAATTGCACTTGATGCAGAGAGCTGCATCTAGTAATAATGTGTGTGTACCTTGTCATCCTCTCGGTGTACATCACCCATTGGTGCCAGTGGTGAGAACTGAGGTTCCTTGATTACTGCTCCAGTGGTGGGTCATCACAACTTGATGTGTATTTAGTGGGAAACTGAATACTTCTAAAGTAGTAGCTTCCGGTTCATGTGTGGTAAGGAAGATGCTAAATATATCAGCAATGAAACTTAAGAAGAACTACAAAAAGGGTGAACACAAGCAACAGAAGTGGATATGACAATCTGATGCATGTATATAAAAATTCTTCATCTCAGGATGGAGACATCTTAGCAAATCACAAAATGATAAACGTGAAAGCAGGCTGCTAGTGACAGCTGTAAGTTAATAAGGCTTCTTAAAAGATTTAGGGGACTAACCAAATTATTTCAAATATTAACTGTGTGAGAACAGGCAAAAAGGTCAGAAACTCAAGAACTGCTGATAGTGCCTCACAGTTCCTTCATATATTTGAGCAGTAAAATTTCACACCTGTTGTAACTGAGTTAGGCCTTGTGTATACAGTGCTGTGAGACAAGATCCTGAGTAGAAAAAAAAAACTGCTTAATGCAGTACTTGTAATTCTGTACCCATTGTGGCTAGATATTTACATGTGGATATTTACATGTGGATATCAAAGAGTTTATTTTTTCTCCATTCACAGTCCCATTCATTTGCCTTTTGCTATATAAACAAGTCCTTTAGAATAATGCTTCACAACTTTATAAACAGTGATGGGACTCTGAACATGGATGTTGACTGAGGCAGTGGGGTAGGAATGCTTCAGATGAAATTTCATAGAGCAGAAACAAGGACATTGGTGTGATCACTAACATAATATACCTATTCTTATGTACAGCCAGGGATTTGCCTTCATTAAGTCCTAACTGTTTATCTGCTTTTTTGGCATATAGGATGCCCACCTTCTATTCATTGTTCAGTGTTTGTCATAAAACAGCATAGGAAATACTAGTTTAATTAACCTGGACTAAAATTCCAGATAATACACCCCCTGGAATACATAATGTCACTTTTTTAAATGTTCATAGGCTGGTACTAGGCTTTCGGCCCTAGGACCTATACAAGCCTAGCCATAACAATTCCCTGGATATTTCTTCCCACAATATTTACTTCCCTGGACTCCTGTCTAGCAGGGTGACTGACATGATCCCCGAGGTGAATTTCCTGTCTCCCATCCAATCTTCAAGGTTCTTTTTGAAGAGGGCTAAGGAGGCACTCTGTTTGACATGTATGGGCAGTCTATTCCAGAGTATGAGGGGTCTCTGGGTCAGAAACTTATCCCTCCAGCATGTTTTGTTCATTGTGATGACAAGGTTTAGATCCCTGGAGCGTGTGGCTCTGAGGGATTGGGATTTCTTTAAGTGGAGCATGTCCAACAGCTCAGGGTTTGACATGGCCTTGTATGTTAAGCAAAGATCACCTCTGAGTAGATGATATGCCACAGAATATAGCTGGAGATTTTTTAGACTGTCAACATATGGCATCTGCTTTAGGCCTGTGATTCTTTTAGTGATGTATTTCTGCGGCATTTCCAGCTGTTGCAGATATCTTGTGAGATACATACCAAACGGGGCGTTCTACTCTATAATGGGTCTAATGAGGGATGAGTACAGTGGGACAATGACCTCCTTTTTTCTGGATGAAAAGCCCTTAGTGATGAGGTGTGCCACATAGAAAGATTTCCTGACTGTTGTGGCGATGTGGTTATCGAAGGTGAGACCACTGCCCACCTGTGTCCCTAAGTCTCTCATCACACTTTCGGTGTTTAGTGTGCAGTCACCTATGTGGTAATTCATGGGTACATGTTTTTTCCCAAAGGGGATAACTATACATTTCTTGGCATTAAGCTTGAGCCCATGGCTTTGGCACCAAGCATCTGTTTCTGTAAGGCCTTTTTATAGAATATCCACATCATTTGGGGATTTAGTAATGGCACCCTGTTTGCAGTCATCTGCGAACTTTGTTCACTTATAAACAGCTCTGGAAGCTAAATACTAAAATAATGCTGTTAAACTGTAAAATCTGTGTAAATCAGTGCCATAGTAAATGTTGTTTAAGCTCATTAAAAACTTGAAAAAAATGTAAGAAATATTGTGTAACACTATGGTTTACCAAGGTCTATATCACGGCATCAAAAAGGAAGTTAAACGAATGGCTTAAAAATTGAAAATTCTGTTTATTGAAGTCACTCTTGTGGGGGGGCTGTGCCCCCCACAGCCCCCGCTAATTATATATACCAACTCCAAGATCATACTACAGTGAGGAAAGAGCAAATCTTCTGATATTCACTGTACCCCGATCTCACAAAACACACCTCGATGAATAGCATTTTCGATATTAAAGCCGTTCGATTAATGTCCTTTTTGATGCCATGATATAGACCCGTTTAGCAGAGGGAATGGGGGGGGGGGGGTTATACCTTCAGAAAATGAAGGAGAAGGGAATAGTAGAAAAAGACAACAGAGTGATGTTGTCTTCTTACTAAATTACAGTATAATGCATAGTTTTTGTAAGATTTTTGAAATATATAATTGCACCTTTTTAAATCTTCTAGCATATTTTTATGAAGTAGTTATGAGATCAAGTAAAAAAGGAAAGCAAATAATCTTTGCCTTACCTATCCAGATCTTATCTCAAACCTTCCTGTGCTGTTCTGTGCTTTTCCGCATAACTGTTTGGCAGGAGAAGCTTTATTTAATGTTTCTTTTATTTTTTTTTTACCTCTTTATTTCTATTGTTTGTTGGTAAGCAGGCAGACTGTATCCCCCAACAGACACACACACACACACACACACACACACACACACACACACACACACACACACACACACACACACGCGCACACACACACACACACACACACACACACACACACACACACACACACACACACACACACACAGGGCCCAGCTAATAATTTGAGCCGTGACTATGAACTGTTGTAAGCATAAACTATTAAATGTGTTCAAGCATGATACAAAGCCATGTCTAACGTCTCAGTCTGATGTGCTCGACTGGTGTAAAAAGTCAGAACATTCTGTGAGGCACTTACCTTTGTACATGGTTACCTTGTTATACTTTATTAAATATTGGTTTACATATTGTCTGCATTTCTTCATATAATATTATTTCATTAGTTGTTCTAATATCTGTGCATTCTGTGATTATTGATTTAGATATTTTTGTTTCTTTTAAAATGATTTACTTTAATTTCTTGCCAGTGAGAATGGATTTGTTAAATGAATATGGCCATTAAATGATTTGTTGAAGGAATGGTATCTTGTCCATTGTTTTAAATGCTATGTATATGTATACGCATATGTAAAGGTAACATTTGATAACATTGGAGATCTGTGCTTCTCATCTCAAAAGTTGGATGATTTGTTACTATTATTAATAGCAAATTAGACTTAATGAGAATGATTGTACTTCTGTAATTGGGACATCTTGAAAAAAAATTGTTTTATATATATATATATATATATATATATATATATATATATATATATTAACGACTGGACCAATTAAATAAATAATATTAAGCAAAGTGGAAACAGAGTGCATTAAGGAAAGGAAATGTCATCTGCTTGTAAAGCTCAGTCAACCTTTATTAAACTTAACACCTTTGCAGTTTAGGATACAGCAGTATGAGGATTGAGGGAATGTAGAAGAAAATAAAAAAGTAGGAAATGGAGAAAGTCATAACAAATAGCTAGGAAGAAAAATACATTGATTAATGTATATAATACTTATACACTACATGAAAGGATACTGTTTTGATATGCAGTACTCAGATTACAGGGAATAATAACATTGTTCAGTTACAAAACATACAGTCTACAGAAAATTACATCATTGTTTCAACAGAAAAGGTAGAGAAAAGGGACAAGATCCAGGCTAAAAGGAAGAAATGTAAGTTGAACTTGGAAATATTAAAGCTCATTACTGTAAAGGACACATGGCTCAGGCCATGGAAGTATGATTATTACACAATCTGATTCTTACATTTGTAGAGGGGATAATGAATACCGAATAGTGTTATGCCTGCCAGGAGCAAAAAATACAGAATGTTAGTCTGGTCTTACAATACCTAAAAATGTAAGGAAGTATGGAGGCGTTTTTATTCATGTTGGATTAAATGATCTCATCTAAAAGACTAACTGTTAGTAGGGAACTTACAGCTGTCTTATAAAACATAGCTTGTACAGATGGTAAGATTTACTTTTGACAAATTACATAAAGAAAAGAGAAAGTTGGATCAACATGAATAAAAAGATGTTTTGGGTAAATACCTACATGAAATAATAGGCCACTTTTAAAAATGGGACTGTAAAACATCTAAGCCAAATTTTGGGCACGTGTATTTAGAGACAACTTATCAAGACAAGGGAAGGCAATTTTTGCAGCAGATATTTTACAGTATTTGACTAACACAAGTCAGGATTTTTGGCAGATCAGAAAAATAGCATTTCACAGATAGCACAATTTCATTTTTCTGTGGTGGTTGTTAATTAGCTGCATTTACAAAAGATTGATGCTGTTATTGTTTGTGAAACATGGTTAAAGAACAGTTACTAGTAACCAGTTCAGTCAGTGTATATTTTGTATTGTTACAGACTCTGCAATTAAAATCAGGTTGAAGTGTTATGATAGTGATCAAAGATTGTTATGAGACCTGTGATTATTACATGTTTGATTATAACACCAATAGTGTAGATTCGGTGTTTTTAATGTACACAAATCCCATGCTTTGTCATGCTGTCCACTCATGGGCTTTAACTCCCTTGGCATTGTTTCCATGTGACACACATAAAGCTGCTCTGTGTAGGGAAAAAGAGGACATTGACCCAGATTACATTACAATGATTAACTCTTTCTGGAGTAGATAATGGATAGGCTAGGTAGGCTGAGGTTTATCTGTCATTACTTTCTATATTTTTAGGGTTTTGTTTTAGCCTAAGAAAGGCACCTTCTCTGTCAGCTAGTGCACTCCAAGAGAGATGTCAACTCCTTTAGAATGTACTTCCCAACAGTATTTCCTTGGGAATCACATTCTGTCAGCCACTGTGAACTTTTCCAGGGTTCTTTTCACCTGTAGCCACCCAACAGCTTAAATCAGGAAGTGTAATAAAGGATCACCTTGTATGTTAGGAGCAGCTGAGGCAATCACTTTTACTAATGCTGTTTAAGCTGCTTTTTAAGGGCTATAAGCATGGTATTATAGGTAATCTTCCACTCAATCATTCGTTGTGACATGGTATAGAGTGACTTTCAGTAGCTTGACTCTACAACTTGTCTACTTTGCAGTTAACAAGTCTGGCATAATACTGGTGCACCTGTCTGCATCTGTCTGAACCTCCTGAATAAATGTTATTTAACAGTATTTCCTATACTTTGTGTCTTAACTGGCATACAGAGTCTTTCCTTCTGAATACTTGCTAGAACAATCCAGTACAGTCTTTAAAACATTGGTTATGTAGGCCCTGCGTTGTCCATGTCTACCCTATTAAACAGTCCATGATGAGAATATAATATAATCTTTGCCTCTGTATTTTGTCTTACTCGTCTGTAGATACTCTTTTCTGAACCTACAGTATCCTATCACAGCTGTTTCTGTATAAAGCCCTGAAAAAATCCAGCACAGACTGCCTCATGACTTTATTTTCAAATGACTTGTAAAAGGGATGCCATGAGCTGGGACCAAGTGTAACCTGTACTGGGGCGTGGTGGCTTCCTGTTGTTGATAAAGCTCTCCTTCTAGACCACCATTCTTCAGGAATGTACTCCCAGTACATAACCTATATTCCTTAAGAAATGTTCTTTTGTTTTTAATAATCCACGCTGTTATATTCCATTAAGCCCTTCAGGGTGCAGCCTAAGAGCTATGACTGAAACCTTCTTGAGCCGTTCTACTTTTCATTGTGAAAGAAATCCAGTCAGTTCCTCTGTTAATGGTGTTTTATTAATTTGTTAACTGTGCAGGTGGACTAATCTCCACAGCCCCCTTCCACCATGTTCTAAACCAGGTGTTGGGGGAATATAGTGAAGAAGTGAAGAAGGTAGACATGCATTGCAAATACATACAAAGCCACAAGAAAGGCATATATGCATATGTACAGACAGATACATAAATATATTTATGGGTCTGTTGTTACCTCAAACCACACAGGCTGTAAAGACAGTAGCTTGTATATTTTTGCATGAAACCCATTATCTCAAGCACATATAAGTTCTAAATATATATACTTGAGAACAAAAATTGTGCAGGCATGTAAAACCAAAAGGTTTCTGCAGGGAACAAGTCATTCTGGTCTGCACATGAAGGATTCCCACACACCCCCTTACTTATATATTCTCACACCAAGGTCACACAAATTCACTGTAGAACAATTTAAATCCTTGTGGTACCCTTGTCATACCGTGTACTTAGACAGTAAGAAGATTAGTTTGCACTCTGTTGTGTACTATGGATTCATAATGAATGAGTAGCTTCCATAGCTGTCACAAATAAGATGATTGATAAATGGCAAAAACCACAGATGACCAAGAGTACACCCTTGGAGAATGCAGAAACATACAGACATAGAGGTTGACAGATAAAAACTGCTTGTGTCACTTATTTTTTTCATTTACCTATCTCAAACACCATATCTTAAATGACTAATTGCATTTTAAAATGATTTAACTTCTTTCCATCCCTTATGAAGATTGTCTTCCTGATTGCTTTCTTTAATTCTAGTCTTATTCTTGAGGTATACCGATTTATCTGGCATACAGATTCATCTGCTCCTTCTGTGAAATAATACTTACTTGTGGGTCCTTTGAACCATTTGTACTTATAAATATTGTTTTTTGAAATGTAGTGCATGCTTAGATTCTGTGTATTCCTTTAATGTTTCAATATTTTTTCTATCATGTCCCCACATCATGCATTTATACTACCGTTTTCTCATGTTTTTAATTGTTCAGGCTTTCTCCTGCAGGCTTCAGTGGCCAACAAAAACATTTCCAGGAACAAGTTATTTCAAACAAAACAAAAAAAAACTATCACCCTCTGCAGTATGTAATGATTTGCTTGTGAGCAAGAAAGTCACAAACTTACGCCGGCGGGAAAGTATGTGTGAAGCAAATACATACCCACTCTAAAATGTTTTAAGATAAAATCAGTATAATATTGAGGAAGTAACTGAAATGACCTTGACAACTGGGTTTAAGTTCCACTCACATTATGTATGTACTCCCCTCTCCTGTTTCCAAGTCTCTGTCTAATGCTAACATTTTTCCTGGTGTTCCTTTTTATTACCTTTTGGCTGTGTCCCTCTTTTCTTCACTGTGGCTAGTTCATACAATTGCTTCTTTTCTCTCTTGCTGCTGTTCCACTTCCCTCATTTAGTGTTCTTTACCAATTAAAGTTTCCTTTATTGTTTACTTTTTCCATATGAGTTTAGAACTCAGCTGTAGAATATGCTCTCCTTGGTGCAACATTGATTCACATTTCCACCTTTCCTTGACTGTCATCTACCTTCAAGCTTTCCATATACCCCTGAAATGGGTAACAATATGTAAGGGCCTTACTGTCTTAACCCTCATGTAGGACTCCTTTTCTTCAGCACAATTTTACCATATGTGCCACAAGGCATATTTAGAACCTTAAAAGCTCATCTTCTTCTATGTTTATCAAAATTTCACTGCCTCAGAAATCAAAAAAAACTACTCTGGCATCACTATTCATGCATTGTCTCTTCGTTTCCCACTGGTTTAAATGCAGAGCAGTGCCTGCTGTGCTGATGACTAGAGTTTGTGAGGCAGGCCTTGGCATCAGAATGTTTACCAGAACAAGAGAGAAACTAACACAGCCTGCTGTGTCATCCTGGTGAAGGGAGCAGGTAGTTGTTAACGGAAAGGTTCACTTTAGATAGCTACCTAGGGGTACAGCTTGCCAGGTGATGTAAACAGGTTAGGAGTGGTTTCCTCTTTAATTTACATGCAAACAGCAGGATGTGCATCCTAAAGTCAGTGCAAGTTATTATGTTCAGGAAGTGACCAGGCAGTGAGGGTAAGGAAGCAGGTAGACAACCTCACCAAAGCTGCCTAGTATACATGAACATCTCCCTGCTGTTCCACCACAGTAGGGTCAGTACTGGCCCATTTTCTAATGGTAGTCAGGTGATATTAGATAAATTTTACATGAGGTCGCGAAAGCTAATGGACAGAGGATAAAGTTATACAATTCCATATCAATTCAAGTGTATAACATTCCAGTTTCAGTTACCGCACAATGAAATGCAGATGATGCACTGAATAACTGTTACTAAATGTACAGTGTTTAGTAAATTCAGCACCCCCCCCTGAATTGCTATGGAATCATTATGTGCACCCCAGTGTTATCTATTTTCATAAATGTACACAGAACACATCCATCCACCAGAAATAAGTCAGTTGATGCTGTGAAGCACTCACAGCTTCTTGCAGTATACTAGGATTGTTAGCTGCCTTTGAGTAAATCTCTCTGCATTTGGCTTATATGTAGACAGACCTCTACTTGTGTAATGCTTGTTTGTACCAAGATGGATGACAAAAACAGATCTCTTTGCCTTTTCTATGTTTTAAATAGCTACAGTCACAAAATTGTACATGTGGATGCTGAGGTGGGCAACATACTAGTACAGTGGTTAGACCTGTTACTTATATTTCCAGGGTTCTAAGCACAATCGTGGCCTATGCTATTTTTTTCTGTGAAATTTATGTTTTCCATGTTTCTGCATATGTATATATATATATATATATATATATATATATATATATATATATATATATATATATATATAGGTCTACTTTAGTAGACTGACATTTCACTTACCCAACTTTCACATAACCGAGACGAAAGGCTAACCAACCTGGAATACTGACATCCAGAACACCAACTTTCTACTCGAGGTAAGTAACCACTTGGCCATCCTGTTGAACTTTGCTCCTTACCCCCATGGTAGTGAGATCTCAAAGTTGGTATATTTAGCTAGGGGGGGTGTGGGGGTGGTTTAATTTTGTTCGGTTTATTTATTTTTTTCAGGATGGCTAAGCGGTTACTTACCTCGAGTGGAAAGTCGGTGTTCTGGATGTCGGGCTTCTGGGTTAGTCTGCCCTTTCGTAGCGGCGATGTGAAAGTCAGGTAAGTGGAATGTCGTAGTAGTGAAGGAGAGACATATATATATATATATATATATATATATATATATATATATGTATATAGATATATGTGTGTGTATATGTACATATATGTGTATGTGTACATATACTAATATTTCTATGTGCCTGTGTGTGTGTGTGTGTGTGTGTGTGTGTGTATATATATATATATATATATATATATATATATATATGTATATATACACACACACACACACACACATATATATATATATATATATATATATATATATATATATATATATATAAAATGTGTAGCCTTTACATTCCTCTTTATAGCCTGGGACATGAATCAGGAAGCTCCATGGATCAGGCCACTTTCTCAGTTTCCAAATTATAACAATAAATAACGTGCTAAACTGAAGTATCCTAAAACATAAGTAATACACAAAATATTCACAACAATAACAAGTCTCAACCAGGAAATAAACTATTTATGCAGGCTGTGACACAGGGAAATGCTGCCAGCCCAGTTATCGGGAATTTTGCTAATAATCCTGTCATTTGTGAATATTGATATGATTTATACAGAAGTGTATGTAAAGAACTGACCTAAAATGTAACCACAGTATGCCCTATTGGAATAGAACAGAAATAGAGATGCACTATTGCGACTGTTTAGATGTACATGTTTAATGGAAACTGAAACACAGGAGGTTAACTTGAAAAAATTCAGAGAAAATAGTAGAAATTAAATTGTTTTTTTTTTTTTTTTATAATTATTGGGCCATAAACAGAAGATGTTATCTCTCAGTTTCATTGCAGTAGCTGACACAATGTCTAGAGCTGGAAGTTTTTTGTATTGTCTTGAAAGAAGTAATTACTAGGTTTGAGATGTAGAGGTGTTTTATTGTTTCATGACTTCCAGTATCTGCTAGCATCTGAGTGATATGTATTTTTCACATTCTGTTAGTTTCTGACAATGGGGGTTTAGCTTGGGAACTGAAAGTCAGGTGACAAAAAAATGATGTCATTCAAGCTAACCTAGTAGTAATATTTGATATTAATTTAAGAACTCTCTCAGAGAGGGAGACAGGACATTTTGTATTTTGTCATTGACCAGGAAACATCTACTCACCTTCTGCACTTGCTTTGCTGTAAGTACGTTTTTAGGGCATAGTAACTATTTTAGATTCAGATAGGAATACAGTGTAGCTTTACTGTTTTCTTTATTTATTTGAGACTGTCCTGCAATGTTGTTTTAAATATTTCCTGTGATTTTGAACTCTGATATAACTGATTACTTACTGAGTATTGCCTTGTTCTTTTATTATTTATTATTAAATATATTTAAAGCTTGTAATTGTGGCTGGTCTGTTTAGAGATATTTAAGCTCTTAGAGTACTTGTATATCTGTTTGGTGACACTGTACAGGCCACTCCTAAATAGCCTTGCTCTTGGTCAGACATTGGATTAATAGTAACATTACACAGTAAGACTGGACAACCTTTGTTAAGGGCCTTAAAGTAGCTGATAAGTAGTAGATGGAGGCAGTGGAAACTACCTTATCATCTGGGCAGAAGGGGCCATAGCTAGTAAACCTGTGCTAGCATTTCCCAGGAGTGTGTGTGTGTGTTTGTATATAAATCAGATCTCAAAGAGTTTGTGTGTCAGCTACTTGGGCAGAGACATGAATCACTGGTTGGGCAGAGAGGGTGCTGGACATTTTGGCTTGGCCACTCAGCTGAGATCTCAACCCTATAGCTGTGCCAGTGGGGAGTCTTACTGAGGATCTGGAGAAAGAGGGACTGACTGTGATCTCTTTGTGCTCTTAAGGGAAATTGCACTTTACTGTGTGTGTACTTGTCATCCTCCCAGTGTATACATTTCCCACTATTGCCAGCTGTAAGGATTGAGGCTCCTTGATTAGGGGCATCACACAGGCAGTAACAGGAGTCACAAGACCCCTCTTAGTATTTAGTTGGGCCTAAAATGACATTTCTGTAACAACAACAGCAGTGCTGCCAGTTGGCTCTGTGGCCCAGGCATCCTGGGGTACTATGGCAGCTATTTGCGATGGGTGAGGAATGAAGAGGTATTGCTTATCCTACAGGTGATTTTCTTACAAATAAATCTTATTACACATGAATATCCCGAAGGACCACTTCCTGTATGTTTTTAGGAAAATAAGTGATAGAAGGTTAAAGAATGAGATGCTGAAATAGCCAAGAAAAAGATATTTTTAGAAAGTGAGTGTTCTGCAGAGGAACTAAACAATGAATTTAATAAACTTGGGGAACACAAAAGTATAGAAGAACCATATATTAGTGGCATATGAAATATCCCTAGCAGGAATAAGGTTTTTCAGTTATGTTTTCTTATGCAATACTACTTAAAAGTGGTAGAATATATTATTAAATGAATTGAGACATTAACTAACAGAGAGGAGGCAAATACTGTGGGAGAATTCTCGTATTTTACATACTAAAGGAGCAAAAACTTGAAAGAATTATTTAAGCAGAAATAAGCATATGAACAGACCACTGTTAGAACTAACATACTTTGCCATCAGGAATGTAACACATATGAATAATATTTACCATAATACAACATTTATTCATCTTAACAATAGCTGCGTTTACAATGTATCCAAAAATGTTTATTATTTGATGCAAGGTAGGAAGTGAGACAACACCATCCCCCTTTCTGGAATTATAGCTAAACTCACTAAACTAGGTATAAATCCCTATGTCACAAGATGGGTTGCCAAGTGGCTCATTGACAGAACCCACACTGTAAAAGTTGCAGACTCCAAATCTGACTTCAAACCAGTGACACATGGAGTACCACAGGGTTTGGCTAATGAAGTTCGCAGATGACTGCAAACTAGGAGCCATAGTTTTGTCCCCAAATGATGCGGACATCCTATAGAAGGGCCTCACTGAGACAGATGCCTTATGTCAGAGCTATGGCCTCAAGCTCAGTGACAAAAAGTGCATTGTCGTCCCCTTTGGTAAAAACTCTGTACCCATGAACCACCACATAGGCGTCAGTCTACTTAATGCCGAATGTGTGATAAGAGACCTTGGGACCCAGGTGGACAGTAGTCTCTCCTTTGATAATCACATCGCCACAGTAGTTAGGAAATCCTTCTACATGACACACCTCATCACAAAAGGGTTCTCATCCAGGAAAAAAGAGGTCATTGTTCCCCTCTACTAGATGCTCATTAGACCCATTATAGACTACAATGCCCCTTTTGGAATGTACCTCACAAGACATCTGCAGCAGTTGGAAAGGCCACAGAAGTACCTCACAAAGAGGATTACTGGCCTCAAAAAGATGCCCCTCACTGACCTTCTCAAAAAACTCCAGCTTTACTCCGTAGCATATCACCTTCTCTGAGGTGATCTCTGCCTAACATATAAAGCTATGTCAAACCCAGAGCTGTTGGACATGCTACACCTAAAGAAATCCCAATCCCTCTGAGCTACACAGTCTAGGGACCTAAACCTTGTCACCACAATAAACAGGACACGCTGTCCCAGAGACTTCCCATACTCTGGAACAAGCTACCCATCTATGTCAAGCAAATCTCCTCATTAGCACTCTTCAAGAAAAATCTTGATGAGTGGATGGGAAATAGGAAATACACCCCAGGGATCACTTCTGTGGCTCTGCTTGACAGGGGCACAGGAAAATAACTTTCTTGTGTGGCGCAAGCCAGGGAACCTTGTTGGCTAGGCTTACTTAGGCCCTTGGGCCGATAGCCTAGTACCTATCCATGAACCTACCTCCGAACCTATGAGTGCTGACTTGGTGTTTTGCTTCCGTAGTGGTAAAAGAATAAGGAAACAAAGCTGACTGAGGCCTAGATGTGATGGTGTCCACTCTGTGGACAGAGACACTTAGGAAGGAGTAAATGTATTTATTTGTTTACTTAATTATTTATTTTGTTTATACATCTGATAACCAGGTGTGTGGGCTGATCAAATGACCCTTTTCAGCTTCATTCCATTGCTAAAGGCATTGGACCAAAAGTAAAAAAAAAGTCCAAATAATAAAAGTATAAGCACTAGTGAATAAGAATTATAAATATAAATGAATGTTGGTCAAGGCTGAAAAAGAGGACAGCCATATATGATTGGGTATAGGGTACAAGACTATAAAACAAAAAAATAAAGTTACTTTGAAAGTAGTGAAGTCTAAGAAAGAAAGAAAGAAAGAAAGAAGAAAAAGACAGGCAAAGAGAAGGCGTAATGTCACATAGGGCAGAAATAAAGATGTGAATAGCCATGGGTTAAATCAGACATGGTGTTAACAAGTAAGCCTTTTTTTAATGTTTCCTTTGGGAAATCAGTAACTAACTCAGATGAGTTTGGTGCTAGGAAGACTAGTATAGCAAAACTAAAGCAGCCAGCACCAATGGGGACATGCTGTTAGCACCATATACAGCTTGTGCAGGTTGGGGGACTGCCTGAGGTTAATGTTGTGAATAGAATGGACCAAGGGGGATGGTGGGTCTGGCTAAGAAGAGGTGAGTCTGTTAAACCTCATTGGCAAGACAGGTGCAGAGATGTGCAGTTAGACTAAGGTAATTAGAAGTGAGTAAATAAGGCAGTGCTGCAGAGGGAATGTAAGTGGTTTGTACAATAAGGGTAATTTCCAAAAGGAAACACCAAAGAGGAACCAGCACCAAGCAGACAGAAGAGAAAGGAATGCAGAAGACAGAAAAATTTAATGAAGTTACCAGAAATGAGGATGTAGCGCAGCCCAGAAGAATTTAGCTGTGCTGAGCCTCCCCTCACTTAGTCACCCCAAACATCAACAACCACTGTAAATGGCCAGTCTTCACTGGTCATAGACTCCAAGTCTAAGAGATAATTGCATTAAGTCTCCTAGCACAGCACCAAAAAGAAATCCATTTAGTGCAGACAGAACAATTGTAGGCGTAGGATTCTCCAAAGGAACTAAACAATGAATTTAATAAACATGGCAAGCAACGTGTTAGTTATAATTCAGTTAGAAAAAAAATAGAATGCCTGTTGCAGAGTTTAGAAGATGAACTCATTATGTACCCACTTTTGTCAGCACATTTTGCTGCTCAGTTTCAGGGGTTAAGCTGCTGAGTTTCATTCAATGCCAGTCAGTCCACTTGTTTTGTAGTGACACAAGCTCATGCAGTTATTGTGACTGCTTTACACTGTCTTCCAGCTACAGTGTGATAATGAAAGGAACTAATGGTGGGTGAAATACTATACTGTACTTGCATAATAAAATAGGGCAAAACTATAGTTCTGTGATTACAGAGTTTTTGAGGTGCATTATTGACAGAAACTGTTAGACTTTATGGTAGTCAAGTCACTCATTGATCAGAACTTGCACATTAAATTGATGCTGTGTTCAGTCACTGATTAAATGATTTTGTATTTGGCAGGTAGTTGCTGTACTTGTGAGAAATGTGTCTCTTTCTGCCAATGTACATCAGGCTTAGAGTTGACTACAAAAAATGGAGGATAGTGCAATAAGTAGGACCCCTTACTTGGGTGATTTAGAAGGCTTGTCCCCACCCATGTAAAATACTTTATTTGGTTTTACAGTGGTTTGAGGGATTAATCTAGTAGCAGCACATGAAAACAAGTACAAATTTTACTATTTTGTGCAGGTTTGATTAGCTCTCTACCTTATTCCAGTAGGCCTCTATTGTTTCATGCCCAAACAGAGGTCCTGGTAAAGAAATAAAAACATCAAGTTGGACATTACTCTGTGCTTGCATTATTTATGCTGCAGCTTATATAAGAATATATGTTTATCCTAATGAATCTGTTCAGTTTGTGTGTATTGTATGGTATCAGTGTAGTACAGCTGAATCTTGCTAAGACTGCGTAGGAGTAAGACACAGGTGCTGGATACTAGGCCTCATACTGACTTCTTGGAACATGAGTTGTTACAAAGTAAAGTCAGTAATATGGTGCATGTAAGTGCTTTTAGCAATGCACTGTCATTGAGTTTGTTTTCTGAGAACTGTCCTAGTGCCATCAAACTGTACATTATCAGACAAAGCCAACTCACAGCAAACATTCTTACAACACAGCGACACAGCCAGTCTGATACAGAATGAACCACTTTCAGTAGCTTAGACAACACTATGTGAAAACATAAGGCGCAAACGTCTCAACCTCTAAGCACAAGAAATCTGGACAAAGCCTAATATAATGGGAGGACAAAGACCCAAAAATAAGGACAGATTGTAAATATTGCTTTTATAAACTTATGAAGTTGCTAGAATAACAGGATTTGTCTTAGCATGCATTTTCTGAAGGATGTGAAGTCTGAAACTCAAATAAATGTCATTATTTAATGATTTCAGTCCTCAGTGATTTTGTTAGAAAACCACAAATTTTATAAAGAACTGACCAAAAAAATGAGGCAAAAATATGGACATTCTGAAAAAATCTGGATAGTTGAGAGGTGTGATATAGAGTAAATCATACACGTAACATTCAAGTTGCATGCATTGTTGAGGATAGAAGCAACCTGGGAGTATCCATTTATTTCTGAACATTTAATTATTTGATTGCATAAACTTACATATCAAGTTACCCTTTCCTGTATCTTTGCATAAAATGTAACTAGCATGACCTGGTGTGGTTAGACGTAATTTGAAGTTGCCAGGCAAAAGCAGCTAACAGTGTTAATTACTCTGTGTTTATGCACTAATAGATTTGACTTCGAGCATTTACACTACAACTTAATGTTGCAGATACATTGAGGAATACCAGTTTCTTAGAAATCTTGTCAGAGATATGCATCAGCACAGACAGTATTGCTCTGCTCCAATGAAATGAAACAGAAATAAGGAATTTGTCATTAAACAAAAGTAAATATAAAACAATTTTTAAACTAAAAGTGAAAATGGTAAAGAGAAGCTGCAGTGCAGGGCATTATGAAAGCTTAGCAAAGTACACTCTTCAGTGGCCTCAGAATGCTCCTAGGATGGATGTGGGTGTTTTAACATTTACTAATCACTTGCAGAGGCCCTATCTTGAGGAAATGAACAAAGCAGTCATCAGTAAGCAGGATGACGACTTGCCATGAATTAATAGCACTAAAACTTAATATGTTCTGTAAAAAATCATCACCTTACCCTACTTTTGCCAGCTAAGCCAGCCCATGCTATCTACTGTGACAGTAATTGACCATAAAAAGGGACATGTGAGGATACTTCACAGACTGCTAGTCTGTGTTTTGTTAGCTGTCACAATCCTGTTTAAGTCTACAGTAAGGTCAGCTAGCCACTGAAGTTAAGACTATTGCAAATGGATAGGCATTCATCAGCCTAGCAAACAAAGATTATATTTTATAACTTTCCATACAGCTTAGCCTCTGACCATTAACAATTTTATCTCTGTTATGTGATCATCATAGAGAAGGGCCAGACAGAAGGGCATTCTCATTTTTCAGAAAAGAAGGTCTTAAGTTACTAGACCCCATAGTTTGTGGTAGGTAATCTTTGTGTAGGCTTAATTCAGTTATTTAATAAAGTATGTAGCCTTATGCAGGTGTAAATTTATGAAGAAAACGAGTAAATCTGTTAGATGGAATGCTAAATCAGAAAACAGCAATGACAATGTGGAGGATTAAGGCTCTCACTTGTTAATGAGCTGCTGTAGTTGAGATACAGGGTTTGATTCCTTTCACCTACATTTGAGGAAGTCACTCAACAAGAAAGTGCTGTCAGATTATCCCCTGCAAAGGGACACTGGTGTCCAAGTGTGCTTACTCATTAAAAATGAATAAATAAAAATCATAGTGCTATGCCTAACTCATAGCAGCTGAGAAGTATAAAGCTTTTAGTCATGATTCATTTTTATATTAAAATTAAACAAATAGGAAAACATGCTACAAGTGATGAGTCATTGCTTTTAACCCAAAAGAGACAAATAGCCCTGAAAGGTTAGCAGTAAACAACACACTAAACAAGCTGATGTTTTCCATAAGAGGACATGCAAATTTCTCTTTCTATACCCGATCCAAAATTAATTTGATCTATTACTAGTACTGCGGTGGTGGTGCTGCGGTAGCGTTGTCGCCTCACAGTTAGACATTGCCTGTTCGATTCTCAGTTAGAGCGTTTTCTGTGTGGCGACATGTGTGAATGGGCGTTCCTTCGTTGAAGGTTGTGTGTTAGGCCCGGCAAGCCAACACGTAAAACTCTACTGCCAATCATTAGTGGACTGGAGTTCCGCTATGGCGACCCCTAACTGGGAAAAGCCGAAAGACACAAACAAACTAACAACATTAGTAGTTATGGGAGGGGGAGCAGTCTTGCAGCTTGTGCGTGTAGAGCCACCACTTAGCTTTTCTTTATCATGATTAGAAGTAAGGAAAAGGGAGATGGGGCACAAGAAATTATTTATATAGACAGAGAAATTAGTGGAAATGAGGGTGGGAGTAGCCAGATCAAAAACAACAGTGTGCTAGAGTTATTTATTTAGAGTGTAGAGCAGGCCAAGAATAAAATGGTAAAGTTACAGATTGTGTGCAACCAACTGAAATTATGGTTCAAAGTTCTGCTTAAACTGAAGTTGCATAAATGCTTCTTCTGTAGGATGGGTCTATGTGAGGTAGTGAGAACACTAAAAACTGTAGGTGAGCTGGGACTGGTGGACTACAGCACATTTTTCCTTGCTAGCAGGTGCATGGTAGTAATCAGGGTACCTCTAACTTGGTGTGGGCCAGTTGTATTAAAATCATTATTTATTTATTTATTGCATTTGTTAACCAGGAAAGTCTACTGGGTCTAGGTGAGTCCATTTTCAGTAGAGGCTTGGGGAAAAAAGCTCAACATAACATGAATAGTACATAAAAGAAAACACACAATATACAGTGTATATACAGTCTCAATGCATAGAAATACATATTAAACACTGTGGTACAAGCTATTTACAAACATTACACATCAACATTGTGTACAATTTGATCATTGAGGATGGAGATAGTCAGGTAGGGTAGCAGTTTTGATTGTTACTTGTTAGAGTTTTGTAGGCATAAGCAGTTGAATTAAGCAAGTCAGAGAGAGCTCCTAAGTAGTGATACTGTAGAGGGATATAGTAGTAGAATCATGAAAACAAAATGGCTAGAATGCAGGCATTTACTTTGCCTACCTCATTCAGCTGAATTTGCCCTATCTAAGATGACTAAGTAAACCACAAGCAGGCAAGTGTGGCAGTTCTTTTCTTTCACAGTGAAGAAGAATTGGTCAGACTGATAGTCTGTGCATGTGTCTTCTGGGACATCATGAACGGGTTTCTATTAAAGTATTTAATATTGTTTTAGAGTAATGTCAGCTAACAAGGGGAGGTGGGGTTCGATCATAACAAAAGGGTATGCATTCACCTACCATACAGACAGGGATGGGTATATTAAATATAGTCAGCAGATGCCTTTCATAAAATTGAACAGTATTAAAGTGTAGCAGGAAGGAGTGGTAGATATGCTGGAGAACTTTGCTTTGTTTCCAGCCTGAGACAGTTTAGATAAAAGAATTAGGTAGGCAGTCATTTGTAGGATGCTGAACGAATATTAAATATGAGCCCATAATATGGAATTTCAACTGGTATTTGGCACATAGAAATATCCTGATTAAAGCTGGGATGGTATGCAAGGGTCTGAAAGAAGGAATATGCTCCTTTACATTATACTCTTTTTCTGAAAATATTTCATGCCTGCATAAATTAAAACGCTGCTCATGATTTCCTACTGGGTGAGGAAAGTAAACCTATACTTTTTTGTCTGTAAGTGATTGAGATGCTTCCTGTTTTACTTGCTACATTTTATTTTCTGTTTTAAGAAATCTACTTTACCTGATGTTTCTGTTCATTGTGAGAAATACACACTTAAATTATCTAGGGTGTATATTTCACGTTTTTCATTGGTTACATTTTTTCCTTTTTTTTAAACACCTGTCACAAGTAGTTAAATTGTTTCTTGAGTGATACTTAAATACACAGTGAATTTCTGGGTCTTTGTCTTTTTCTGAAAAGATTTCAAGGCTGCATAAACTAAAGCACCACTGGTGATTCCCTGCTAAGTATGGAAAGTAAGCCTGTGTTTTTTGTTTGTGAGTGATAGGGCTGTTTCTGTTTTACCTGCTCCATTTTGTTTTCTGTTTTAAGAAATCTGCATGCCCTGGTGTCCTTCTGTGTGAGAGATATACACTTAAATTATCTAGGCTGCACATTTCACATTATTTCATTGGTTAAATTGTTTCTTGAGTGATACTTAATTACACAGTAAATTTCTGTGTCTTTGTCTTTTTTCTGAAAAGATTTCAAGCCTGCATAAACTAAAACACGGCTAGTGATTCCCTGCTGTGTAAGGAAAATAATCCTGTATTTGTTGTCTGTGCGTAATAGATCTGCTTTCTGCTTTACCTGCTCCATTTTGCAGTCTGTTTTAAAAATCTGCTTGGCGTGGAGTTTTGATCTATCTGAGAGATAGACACAAATTATCTAGGCTGCACATTTCACATGCTTTTTATTTGTGAAATTGTTTCTTGAGTGATACTTAAATACCCAGTGAATTTCTGGGTCTTTGTTTTCTTCTAAAAAGATTTCAAGCTTGCGTAAACTAAAAGCAGTGCTGGTGATTATTCCCTGCAGGTTATTTTTCCCAGCCTCCCTTCCCTTTGTTGATCTGCTTTTTAAACCTATTGATTTTAAGCTGACCACCCCTACTGTAAATTTTGCTTAATCAGCTCCTCCCTTTCTACACTGCTGTTGATATCTTGAATTATTTATTTGTCTTTCATTATGTTTATATTGAAAAAATGCATTTTGCCTCTCACTGGCTGTTCTACTGATATACTTGCTCTGAATTCATTATCTAGCTAGCTGTTGGATAAACTAGTGTATTTTTACACTCTAGAAAGCACTTGCGTTTACATCAAGAGGTTAGTGGATTTTCCATCTAGTGCACTGGGAGGTAGCCTGGTCTGTTTAGGTTGAGGGAACAACTGTGACTTCTGCATGTAGTTTTATTGGCTGGAGGGCTTATTAATCAGATTAACTTGTTTTTAGCACCTTTGTAAATTCTGTACAGCTGAGTGGCTTTTGGCTCATTTATACAAAGCTAAGTACTTTTTTGAATAATCACGTTTGTAAGCTGTTTAAAGAACACTGCTGTATCTGTATATTTAAGTTTGCCTGTGGTAGCATTTCGTATCTTTTGTTTTTTTGTGGTAGCATTTCACTGCAGACAGTCCTTTACTGTGCTATTACATTAAGAGGACTGTGATTTTTCATCTAGTAGTAGCAGGTGTTTACCTTGTCTATCAGAGCTGGGAAGCACACAAAAAGTATCTAAGTACTTTTTTGTACTCTTCTTATATACTGTGACTGTACTTTAGCAGTTTCAAAAAACTGTACTGTCTGCTACTGCTTTCAGTAGTTAACTGCAGTGTATTACATTGTATCTGTTAGCTGTAGGACTGTTGTAGGTTGTTTGTGTGATCTTATTACACTTTGGCTCCAAGCCAGCTATTCTTCATTAAGAAGGTGTTTTCTTCACCCTTGTTTTAGAAGTGTGCTGATCTAACCTGTCTGAGTTGGGGATTGCTGGTGGGAGTTTTATTGCGTGTGTTCCTGATTGGTAGTTAGCTTAAAAAACGTTTTCTGTTTGTTCATATTTAAGTCTTGCGTTTGTGCTCTGCTGCTTTTTGCATAGTAGTGGTTATCACTGTCCTGTATAGACAAAAAAGCCTACAAGTTCAGTTTTTCCCTAAATAGCTGTCAGTGAAACCCTTCCAAGCTTTGCTGCTGCTCTAGGAGCAACTCAGTTGTGGACTGAGCAGCGTTGCCATATTGATCAACTTTAGCCTACACAAAGTATAGGTACCTCTTATAGTCTCAGTGCTACCAGCACAGTTGTGTCAAATTAATCGATTCCCTTCCGTATTAAAGCATGCAGTAAGAGCCTGCTATCATGGATGAGCAGTTTCCCATCATCTCTCTGACCAGCCTGATAGACACAGGTATCCTGAGGCAATGTAGTAATTGTCTCATGTATACTGACAACCACTTACTTCTGAAACAAATACTTTATGTAAGAGATTAACTTATACAATGAAATTGGAGGAAAGACTCTGCCATAAGGACAAATCGAATGCCAAATAGGTTGTCAGCGCATACACACTTCCCACACTAAATAAGGACAAAATACATAAATCCAGATATGCAGAGGTAGTAACTAGTAACTTACCAAAAGATCAGAGGCTTGCCGAACGGAAACCACTTACACACATAACAATGCAAAAAGCAACCACAGCACATAATAACACACACACACACACACACACACACACACACACACACACACACACACACACACACACACACACGCACACACGCGCACATACACACACATATACACACACACTCACACACCAGTGTCTCAACAAATAAGCCCATAAGGCGTAACACCACAAATCCTAATGTATTGGTCATAGGTGACTCCATTGTGAAACACATGGATGTTCCCCTCACCAGGCTGGATAAGAAGCGTTTTATGGATAGCTACCTCTCAGGTGCCAGGATCCCTGAAGTCACTCAAACACTCAAGTCACTCAAAGACAAGTACCGGCATGACTGTGTCATAGTCCATGCAGGGGTGAATGACTTGTACTTCACTGGGCTATATGAAAAGAGAAATGACTGAGCTTTGAGATTATGTGTCGCAGGCAGGTATAAGCCTAGCCATTAAGCGACATTCTATCTTCATCAAGGATGATGCCACAGTATTAACAAAAATGATTGACTTTAACAGTCGGCTTAGCTTCTGGTGTCAATCTAAGAGGATCCAATATCTCTCAGCATGAGAAGACATGGTCAACAGATCATGCTGCTTTGCCAGAGATGATTGCTACCTGTCTCCTCTATGGTTTCAGATACTGGCAAAGGCAATAACCACCCCTGTTCTGCCTTTTTTAGGTAGTGTCAAAATAACTAACCTCCCAACAAAACAAAATCCTCTCTAGATAAACTCAATGTACTGCTGCATAATGCTAGGAGTCTAAACAAGAAACTGCACTCCCTGGAAGCAGTCCTCACTATGGAAGATGCTGATGTCTGTGCAGTCACAGAGACATGGTTCAAAGGCACCCTGGCTGTGCAGGGCTTCAATGCCTTCCATTTGTTCAGACCATGAACTGAGCATGAAAGAATCAAAGAAGGACACGTATCCTTCTCCATTAAGGATACGTACACCTCGAGACTGGTCAGACAGTATGACTCTATTGAGCTATTCCATGTCCAATTAACTATAAGCAAAGCCCCCTACTGCATCATAACTAGTTATAGATCCTTTACCATGAAACAGGAAATGCATACCGCATACCTGGACTTACTGGAGTCACTTGCCATACAGCCCATCTCCTTACTCATGGGTGATATTAATTATCTTACCTTCGACTGGGAAACATACACAACCACAAACATGCTGGCTCAGAAGTTCTTGGCCTTTGTCAATGCAAATGCTCTGGAAGGATAGTCAGCACACCCACAAGAAGCTGAAATGTCCTGGACATAGTACTCATTAACATGAGAGAGCATTGCACAACCCCCCATGTAATGTCCTCCCTGGTAAGATGGGATCATAAATCAATCTTGTTTGATCTAATTATAAGACTAGATACCCCATCAAGCTAAAAAATGCTTAAGAACGTTTAAAGAAAGACAAACTATGTTCTACTAAGTGATTAGTTAAGAAGTTTCTAAGCCCCCTCAAATGCAGGTAACAGGGACTCCTATGCAGAGGTGTGCATCAATGCCCTGTATAACCACTTTACCAGTTGTATAGAATTGGCTGTACCTGACTGGATTAAAACTAGGTCTTGTAAAAAAAAATTAGCTACCCTGGTGGATCCCTAGTATAAACAGGCTATACAAAGAGAGAAAGAAACCAGTATCCGAGAACAAGAGGGAACTGGCTCAGTAGAGGAAGAAATCCCTCTTTAGTTTAAACAAACAAATTAGAAATCTTGTCAAATCCTCCAAAGCTAATTATGAAGCAATAATAGTCTCCCTAGTTAAGGATAATCACAAGGCATTTTTTAATTATGTCCGAAATCTAAAAGGGAATACCCAGCCGTGTTCTGAACTGGTTGTGGATTGCACCACCCTGCAGTGATCCCCCAAAGTATACCTGCCACCATTCCTCAGCCTGTTATCTGAAGAGAGCAGGTCATCTTGGAGCTCTCCAAGGCCAAAACCACGGCATCAATGGGACCAGACAATATATTAGGTTGCCTTTTAAACAACTTAAAACATGACCTAGCAGACCCACTTGGATCCCTGTTAAACCAAAGCCTGCAAACTGGATATGTTCCGGCAGAATGGAGGACAGCAACAGTAATCCCTCTGCACAAAGGGAGACCAACCCTGGAAATTATTGGCCCATAAGCTTGACTAGCTTCATCTGCAAGGCTATGAAAATAATCATTATGAAAATTATTAACAAGGACACAGGTAATATCCAAACTCTGGATCCAACCCAATTCAGATTCGTTAAAGTTAGATCATGCCTGTTAAATGTGATTGACTTCTTTGAGAAAGTCACCAAGGCCCTGGATGAGGGAAAGACAGTGGATGTCACCTGTCTTGACCTAGCCAAGGCATTTGACACAATCTCCCACTCAGATATGATAGAAAAACTCTCCCAATTAGATATTAACCCCTACATTACCAGCTGGGTAGACAACTGTCTCACTGACAGGACACATACTGCCAAAGCGGGGACTTCACCTCTAGCAAAATACCAGTCATCAGTGGTGTACCACAGAGTTCTGTGCTGGGCCTCTTACTGTTTGGAATTTATTTCTCAAAGGTCCAGGCAAACTTGAACAACCTGTGGCTGACCAAGTTCGCTGATGATTGCAGATTGGGAGCAGTCATTGTGTCCCCCCAACAATGTTAATATACTGCAGACAGGATTAACGCAGACAAATGATTGGTGCCAAAGCCACAGATTAAAACTAAATGCAAAAAAATGCATTATTATTTAATTTGGGAAAGCTGACATCCCTGCTAATTACATTATAGACAGCAGCCCCCTTAAGTGCAGGCCCAGTGGTACATGATCTGGGTGTTTAGGGTGATAGCAATCTGAACTTTGACCACCATGTATGTACAGTAGTTAGGAAATACTTCTGTGTGGCACATCTTATAAGTAAAGGCATCACATCTAGATCTAAGAATGTAGTAATTCCGTTATACTCTGCCCTCATCAGACCAATAATTGAGTACAGTGCTCCCTTTTGCACATACCTCACCAGACACCTGCAACAGTTGGAGAAACTCCATAGGTTTCTCACCAAGCAGTTACAGGGTAAACAAAACGGGTCTATATTATAAACCGAAAAGCTCTAAATAGCGAATACATCTACACTGACACATAAAGGTTGATGTACAAAAACAGCAAAATACATAATTGGTGAAAATGAAAACACTGAACGTATTTGCTTGGCCAGCAGCGCGATTGTGAGGATGAGGAAATATATCCCTTTCCCCACTGTAGTGCAGTCTCGGAGTTGGTATATTTAAGTAGGGGGGTGTGGGGGGATGCAGGGGGGCTTGCCCCCAGCAAAAATGTGTAATTTAATTTTATTTAGTTAGTTTGAGTTTACCTGCATGGCGCTGTTGGTTGACAAAATACGTTCAGTGTTTTCATTTTCGCTGATTACGTATTTTGCTGTTTTTGTACATTGACCTTTGCATGCTGATGTAGATGTATTTGCTATTTACAGCTTTTGAGTTTATAATATAGACCCAACAAAACAAGTCTTATGCGGAAACACTGAAAGCCCTGTCACTGAATTCTGTCTCCTACAGGTTGATAAGGGGTGATTTGTGCTTGGCTTACAGGACAGTCTCTGACCTGGCCCTTATGTAGATGCTACTCATTCGTAAATCAAATTGCACAAAGGTCACTTGCTTCAGGGATCTTAACCTAGCCTCTGACATGAACATGTCATGCTGGAGAGATAGATACACCTCCAAGAGACTACCACTTCTCTGGAACATGCTTCCGATTCATGTGAAATAGAATCCCTCCCAGACCCTCTTCAAATGCAACCTAGATCAATGGATGGATGACTGCAAATTCACTCCTGGGTTAGTGCCCATGTCCCTTCTGGAAAGAGGAGGTCGGTAATAACTACCATAGACCCTTACCTCTGCAAACTTCACTAACTTAAACACTGACAATTGGGGCAACTCAGGATAAATATGGCTGGGCTTGTAAGGGCTCTAGGGCTGTTAGCCTAATAACCTTCTATGAACCTATGAGCATGTTGTAGTACTGGTGAGATATGGGGCCTGTGGAAAGTGAACCTAAGGAATATGGTTGTCAGTATCTGAATGCAATGTTCATACGCAATATAGTGTATAAGTTTTATGTTCTCACTGGGATTTTGGGTGTGCAGAAGTTAAAATACTTATTTCTTTGTGGGATATTTGGAAAGGCAGATGAGGCGGAGCTGGAGTTTTGGTGTATAATTTAATTAATTTATCTGTGAAGGCAAACTGGTCATCATGAACTTCTTTCGGTCATGACCCAGACCAGAAGAATAAGGGTAAATGTAATACACTTGGAAAGGTTAGAGTATCCAATCAGCCAACATGTTTTTGGGAAGTATTAATATGTATTAATAAAGAATGGATTAGAATGTAATCTTTGCAGTTTCTATAGATTTTTTTGTTTAGTATAGATATCAGCGCTGTGAAAATGTATTAAATTATTTTTGTATATGTAGAGTTTTTATGTTTGTTATTTCTTGTTTAATAATATTCTGATGTTATATATGCTTTATCTGCATTTATTTACTGCATACTTTTATGGGTATGATTTTTACATTTCCTGGTCTGAGACAGAATGGAGCACCTTCAGTGGCTTAGACAACACTATGAGAAAACATATAGAGTAAATCATGCCCAAAACATTTGTGTGGAAACACATTCCTACTCTTCAGTAAGTACCATGAAATCTTCATCATCTACCAAAAATACCATAAAGGCAGGTAGAAAGGGCCTTGGTTTAACATCTTGCATTAAAGATATGAAGTACAAATGACCCCTGAAGGACATCAAGTGTTTCAGCTACAAGGCTTCTGAATATCTATGACTTTTTCACTTTCACAGTGCTCTACCCAAGAAAATAAAAATACCCTTCTCAGTATTCAGTCTATGTTCAGTTCCATATGCTTATTTCTGGGCTTGTTTTCCACAAAATTATCAAATTTAGAACTTTATGAATTCCCAGTAAATGTGGGATTTATCTTTCGACAACAAGAAAAAAAGGTATGATCTAAAGTGAATCATTATTTCTGGTTCCAAATCCAAAGTGTCATGCATGACAAGGCCTGTCTTATTAATGGAATCCCATGGCTACATAGCTTCTTGGTGACCTAAGCCTTAAAACACTTAGCAGAGATTGAGTCATGAAGACGAGGCTGTGTAAAAAGCAGTGAACTACAGACTTAAATCGATGTGGAAGGGAAGTTAACCTAGATTATTTTTAAAACTATGTATGTGTGACAGTGTGTGCGCTCATGTGTGTGTGAGTTTGGAGGAGTCAATTTCCCAACTGAATGTTTTAACTTTCACTTAGTAGTTTTAAATTCTCTGAACAAAACAGTGCTTTAAAAATTTGTTTACTGAAATTTTGCTTTGCTTATTTTGGATACTTCAGATAAGGAGCATTTAGATTTTAGTAATTTATTTGTTTCTTTCTTGTAAAGTTACCTTTCCTTTCCTTTCTTGCCCATTGGTTTTTTGATCTGTTATGTGATTAGTGTCTCTCTTCTCGCACATTAAAGTGATTTATCTGAGCTGGGTGTGCCGAAGTAAGACTATTGTATTCAAAAGCCAGCTACATTTATAGTTTGTGTATGCTATTTATACATTGTGATATTAATGAGTCATGTTACAAGCTCCTAGAAGTGACTGGAATTTAGCCAAAGTGAGTGTCAGCTAATTCCTTGTCATTTACTGCCAATTTAAAAGCTCCAACAATGTGTGTAAGATGATAACGTTCAATAAAATGTAGTTGTACAGCCATTTGAAATAAACAGTATTTTATTCACTCTTATTTATTCATTCATTCATTGATTGATTCATTCATGTATTTGTTTTCATTGTATTTTTCAGATAGGCAAACTGAGCAACAAAGTGTTTTTTTTAAGTCACGATATAGTAAAAATATAAAATGAAATAGAAACAGTGATTATAAACATTATAATGATTGAAATGATGAAACAGCCTGGTAAATTTTTGACACTCGTTGGAAAAAAATATATATCACCTGTACCTGATGTACTTTTGGATGGATTAACACATTTTAATCCCCAAATTAAATAAAATAATGACTTTTGTTAGATTTACGTGAAGCATCCCAAAACAAAGACGCTTAAAATGTATTATTAAGTGAATATAAAGTGGGTATTAATCTGAGTCTTGTAACTTTTGTGACTCAAGTAATGAACTTGCTCCTGTATTCCTTGTCAGACAGTGATGAGGAATGTTCTAATTATGCAGTTAGGATGCTGTTTACCGGAGATGCTAAGTAGTTGGCCATTCTGTAGTATGTTGAGCATACAGCAGGTATTGCATTTAAACTTTGAGTATGCAAGGTGAAAACACTGCAGTGAGTTCCAAACATATCCCTAGATAGTTTAAACTTGAATTGTTCTAACTGTGTTACCTACTGGATTTATAATACATCAGCTATCTTTAGCTATACAGAGTCTTTTGCTGTAGTCTGAGACATAAATGAAGCAGATCCTTTGTTAATCCTCTAATGATTTCTGAAGGTGATAGAGGAGCATGTATTCTGCATGTAATGAACTATCAGCGTAAGCTGTGCAGAGAATGAAACAGTTTAAAAGAGGGTTAAAATTAGGGTCTTGTGGTGCCCTTGGGTTGTTCACTGAGGGTGGTAATGGTTGCTGCTTCGCAGCTTCACAAAAGATTGTTTTCTTCAGGCAGCTTGTGAACCACTACACCACCAGTTTAGGTATGCAACACAGTGTTAATTTTGATAGGAGATTATGATAACAGACTGAGAGAAATGTCTCTGAAAACTGCAGTCAGCACTCATTTGTGGCTTTTATGACAGTATTCTTGAGGAAAGATAGGGCTGTAATGCTGTAGTGCCCTTTAGGGAACCCATGTTAATGCTCACTGCGTAAACTGTGAGCTTCAGCCTGTACCCCATCCCATCTTCAGTAATGTGAGGGGAAAAAAGTAGTGAGACAGGTCTGTAGAATTCAGCTTTTGTTTTTGGACTATGTTAGGTAAAACAGCAGAGCTGAAAACTTTCCAAAGTTCAGGGAGAGAGAGAGAGAGAGAGAGAGCGAACACCTAATGCTAGTGAGACATTCATTATGTATTTTACATGTTCTGATGTGAATTTGTCACATACACAAATACATGTAGGAAAAAAGCAATCAGACTTTGTCCATCTGTAACTGTCAGCTAATTTGTTTCATTTGAAAATTGATTTGAGGAACTAAGTGTCCATGCAAAGTCTAGATGTAATACAGCACATGCTTTTCTTGATGATGAAAAGAAGCTTTGGCTCTGTGTTGTCAGCTTTTTACATTGATGTCTGAGGTTATAATACTTGTAGTATCTCTGCATAGAGGCTGCTTTATATGTGAATCACAGTTTTCTGTGAGGTGAAAAGGCTTGTTTTAATTTTGTTGTAACCGAATAAGCTGAGTTGTCTTTAACATGCTGCTTTCTGTAGGGGTGCAGAAGTCTTTTGTCTTGCAGGGAAGCATGATGCTTGTTTGCTTGAATATACAGGACCGGACAGCTCTTGTTAACTCACTCCATGTTGGTCTGCATGCTGCCTAGTGACATTTCTTGCCATAGTTTAAATGATCTGTAAATAATGGCAGTAGCTTGAGTTAATGTAGTTTTGCTGTGACTGTAGCTAAAACACTTTGAAACACGACTGCAGTTACCAAAAACTGGTGTCTCTGCAAGGATGGGAAGGAATGCACCTTTCAAGACATTTAGTACATATCCATGCCAATAATGCATGTTTAGAAGTACTTGAATGTTGTGTTCCCGTCTGTTTCAGGCTGTATTTAAAGCGTGAGGCGTAAGGTCCTTCTCACAGATTAGCGGTCAGGTGCTAACTGAAGTCACTCACAAGGAATATATTTTGTCACTGTAGCTGATACAATGTAAGCCGCGGTGGTACAGTGGTAGCATTGTTGCCTCACAGCAAGAGGTTCTCCTGTTCAATTCTCGGCTGGAGTGTCTTCTGTCTGGAGTCTGCATGTCCTCCCCATGGTCGAGTCGCCTCCAAAAGACATGCGTGAATGGGCATGCCTTCGCTGAAGGTTGGGCGTCGGGCTGGCAACTCAGCACCATATAAAACTCTACTGTCAATCATTAGTGGACCGGTGTTCTGCCGTGGCAACCCCTAACCAGGAAAAGCCAACAAAAGACAAACTGCAGCTGATACAACATTATGCTGATAATCTCACTTGGTGATGGGCAGTGTGTGAGTATGGAAGAGGTATTGGCAAAGTTGTCAGTTTGTGAGTTTCTGATTGTAATCATTCAAGCACTTATATAAAATACAGTAAGATCAGGTCCATGGTGTTGCTGGATCATTTACTGAGTGCACTGCAGTGGAGTTGTAATAAGCAACAGCCCTCTAGTATCTATCCAACTATATGGTCTTTGGGTATGGAAACTCTGGTAATTGCTTAATACTGTTTGGGAAGCTTTTTACTGATTTTAGCCAGTGTTGAGTAGCATCCACTTTGTGAGGACCATACAATTCAAACCATGCTTTTAGGCTAGCATGCGCATTCCTTATACTTCTGACATTTACAGCAGAGATGTGCAGACATGTTATTGTGCTCTTTCTCGTGTTTGTCAGTGTGTGCATGTGTGTGTGTGTGTGTGTGTGTGTGTGTGTGTGTGTGTGTGTGTGTGTGTGGTATCTTTGGTATTCAACAACAGCAATAACAGTGAGTGAATAATGGTTTTTGCTTTGTTTTAGTCATCTGGTTGACTGACACTTGCCAATATGTGTGTGTGTGTGTGTGTGTGTGTGTGTGTGTGTGTGTGTGTGTGTGTGTGTGTGTGTGTGCGCACATGTGTTTATTAAGGATAGAGAATGGTTCTTACATCTGTACCCCCCCAGAAATGTGCTCTTCATGATATTTTGATCTGTTCCACTGTACTAAATGTCTCTACATCACACTGAGTGGTTATTATTACTTTCTAATTTGTTATACCCCCAAAATTAATGTATTGGTGTGATGCCATGTAAAGTAATTTCATTTTACTTTACAGCCAAGGTTTTCTCTTCTCTGGGTCAATTGTATGGAAAATTACAGAGACTTAGATCAAACAAAAGACTTTTTGTTTGTAATGGTGGACATTAGAGATCTATTCAGTGTTGTACCACACAAGATTGGTTGTAGCTGTCTTAAATAATGTTTCTTGCTTTTTACAAAGCTAGCATCTAATGATATTTATATTTATATTATTTCAGAGTTAGTTTTATATATATATATATATATATATATATATATATATATATATATATATATATTTTTTTTTATTTTTATTTTTTTGAAGGAGAAATTTTTCAACAAGTTATAGGGATTGCATTGGGTGCAACCTGTGCTCTGGTGTTTGTTAACTTGTGTCTTTCTTTCTGGGAGTCTGAGTATTTATAATTATCAACCCACTCCTTTGGTCAGCTAAAGACATTTAAATGGAGCATAGTAATCCACCAGCCACATTGGTCCTACCCACTCACATACTGACTACTCCCACTCATGTAAACTTTATATAACATTGAGAAAGCTAATTTGTCAAATGGATGGTGGGTATGGCATAATGATTAAGGTTTTCAAGTATAAGCACAAGTTACAGGGTTTGATTCTGACCTAGGGTAGTTGGCTAGTCTTAAAATGGCCCTTCAAGGCAGTTAGTGTAGTATTCACCTATGACCTATAAATAAATCATTTAAGGTTGAGTACTCTTGTCTTATTTTTCCTGGAGGAGGAGGACTAGCCCTTCTAAAACATCCTGTAGATAATAGTACTATGCAGAAAATGCCCAATAGCAACCAGAATACCTCTGCAAACACAGTAAAGGCAAACAAAAATCCAGAAAAAATGCTGAGGTTAGGCTCCAGTGTCCAAATCAAAGTAAAAAAGCAGTCTTCAGTCTTCAATAAAGATAAAAAAGCAGACTTGAATTGAAGAATAAAAGTATAAGAAGTCTTCTTTATTGTCACACAAGCACTTTCACATATTGCTTCCTCAGGTGTATACTAACAAAGGTAAACCACACCTATTTATACTTAACTAAAATAATCATGTGACTCAATAACCCATTTACCATTAAAGCTGTATTCTCTCTTATAGATCAGAAAGCATTGCTTAAAGCTAAGTGTGTATGACACAGCAAAAGTGTGACTATTTAATAAAATACAATAAATCTAAAATACATAATATATATCTAGAAAACATTCTATCTTCATATTCATAATGTAGAGTTTCTAAAAATATATAGAACTTCTAAAAAATACATCTATTTTAATGCATCGTTTTAATAAAATTCTTAACAACATATAAATATAGATATTTCATAGCAAACATTGCATAAAAATATATTAATATATTAAAAACATAAACCCATAGCCATCTATTTACCTACGTAGCCCCCTTTTTTTATCCTGTAGATAATGGTCAGGAGCACCATAGGTCCTGAAGCTGTGAAGTTATTCTGTTCATCTTAATTTTCATTAGTCCTGCTCCACACAGTGTGTGGTTTAGGCTGGATAACAGTAACTGCTGCGTTCACAGTGTAATGCTATTGGCTTTTCATTTTCAGAAAAGGGGTAGTTGGCTGTGTTCTTGTTATAGAAGGATCATGCTCTTAAGTTTTCCTGAGAGGGTCTGTGCCCAGGTACTGGGAAGGAAAGTTCAGCCAACATTTGTGCCTGTGTTTTAGAGAGAACAATTCTGACTGTTGAAATAGCAAAGGAAAAATCACTGAATAGTTGATCAGCATGGAAATGCCAGTGGCCGGAGACACTGCATATCACCACTTATAACTTGAGGAGTGGTAAGGCTGTATGTCATCAAGGCATAAGTGTCTTATACCACGCTGTCTCCTACAAACATCACTGACATAGCTAGGCCTTCTACATTGAAACAACACAAGACTACCACACCTCACGTTTGTAGGGGATGATGTATATCTCATATACCAGTCAACATTTCTTTCTCTGCACTGGTAAAATATTCAGTGATTGCTCCTTTGCCTCTTTAGCAGCAACATATCATGCTGCCAACTATTGTAGTCATCACTGACTTGCATTCAGCAACTTAATATGCATAGGTTAGTACTAGGCTAGCTGCCCTTACAGACCATTTTAAGTGTAGCCAATTTCCTTCAAAGGTGAGAATCAAATGCTGTACCTTGTTTTTGTGGGGTAAACACCTTTACCATTATATCAATACTCAATGAACACCCTTAACACATCTCTGTGGTAATAGAAAACTCATATCTGTCAATGGTGTGATTCCTATGAGCAGAAATGGAAAAGAAAAGGGGGTTGTGGATGGATGGATGAACCCTTCAATAGTAGTGAGAGTAGTGAGTTTCAGCTGTATCCTTGATCCCATTTTGGGGTATTGATCCTAAGTGAACTTAGAGGGGAGTGAGATTTTGAACAGTACATGGTGACAGTACTGCATTTATATAACACAGTGATTATGAATTGATAACCGGTTCATAGGATGACATTCCCATTTAACTAATAAGTCTATGTCCCCAACATCACCTATGGTCATGAGCTGTAAGTAGTGATTGTAAGGATGGGATCATGAATACAAGTTGCAGAGATAAAGGTCCTTCCCATGGTAACTGGGTTTACTGTCTGTTACTAAGTGAGAAGTTCAGTAATCCATGAGGATCTAAAATTAGAGCTATTGCTCCTGCAGGCTGAGGCAATGGAGGTGGTTTGGGCATATTGTGAAGATGACCCTGGTGCCTTCTACAGAAGTATTCCAGGCTTGACCCACTGAGATGAGGTCTTAGGGAAGACCAAGGCTATGTTGGAGGGATTATATATTTTTCAGTCTGCCTTGTGACACATGGAATTCACTCAAAAAGAACTAGAGACAATTGTTGTTGGGAAGAATGACTTCTGGTCTGTCTTGTGCTCAGCTTGCTGCCTCAGAAATCCTCAGCAGTATAAACAGTTTAGAAAATTAATGGGGTGGGGTGGGGTGGAGAAATAAATGTCAATGTTTATGAAACATAAACATGCTTTATATACATACATCAGTCTATATGGGTCTTCTTGTAGTATGCAGTAATATCCCAGATGCAGTGATTTAATAAGTATCCAAATCATTTAGAGAAAATGGTAATGAGTTTCAGACACTTAAATGCATTGTGACAGCAAGATGGAAATGAATAATACCGGCAATGTATCTCTCTATTTATATATTTATTTGCATTTGTTTTTTTTGGAAAAGTCTGACATAATATTGACAGTTCCCATTATCACCTTGTTTGGTAAGTGTTTGTTTTTGCCGAATGCACAATATTTTGACTGCACAACTTATTGACTGTATTATAATCTAATAGTTGTGTTGTAGGAATATTGTGCTCAGCTGGGTTATAATAAGTATTCATGTGTTTTGGTGTATGTGCTAGTTTGAGTATGAATGGTTATAGTGCTATAAACCATCGTTGGTATAGTTCTGTAGTGTGCGCTGTCAATGATTCCTGTGTGCAGGGAGGCATCTCCCTTCTCCAAATTGCTGCAACCATGGAATTGGTATATTTGAGCTGGGAGGTGTGGGGTGCACAGATGGTCACAGCTCGCTCACATCTTGGGGAAGATAATAACTGATCTTGGTAAACTTATCCACAGGGAATTGTACAGCTTCCTTACATTGTAAGGTCACCTAACCTTTTCAATGATCAAACAGGATAGTCCGCACAGCCTATTAACTGTATAAAAAATATGACCTGACAGTTACAAGAAGCATAGGCCTCAGAGGATGTAACTTGAAAAGTGAATGATTGTACCATTGTTTGAGGCTGTGTAAAGGCAAGAGATGTAAACTTTCAAGGATGATTTGGCCCAAAAGACCAGTTATAGTCTTACCATAGGCTGCAGTTAAGGAATCGTGATTATCTTCTCTGGTCCTCAAAGAAGTTGCTCCATTAAAGAAATCAAGGTGCCACTTGTAATTCTTCTTAAATTCCTGTAATGGATCAGCTGAGTACCAGCTGCCACTTTAAAATGAAGTGGAACAGGTCCACATAATAGCTGCACTTTCATTTCCAGGATAACTAAACCTGGTTGTAACAATGAGTCCAGTAAGTATTCTTGTTTGTGTGCATCAGAGTCAATAACCTTAGCGAAGCCTAAACTTACTGTAATATTCAGCAGGTCTATAGTGAACTCATCCAATTTGGTGTTTATCCAGGCAATATAATCCCTCATGATTAACAATTTTGAGTTATGTGTACTAGGTCACCAAGAAAATTGGAGAGCTCTCACAGAAATGCTCCAGGATAAACAGGTGTACAGCATGTAAGCATAAATCTGCAATTCTTAACTGTTCAAAGGGCCTGCTGAAAGGTGTTGATGCATCCAGCATTAACCTAGATCACCCGAAGTGGAGAGGGAAAATAAAGGGCCGCAGTTGTTGTGACACCAGGGAAATAATGCCAGTCCAGCTATCTGGAATTTTGTAAATAATTATATGTCACTTGAAAATATTAATATGATTTATATAGAAACGTGACACTGCCAGCCCAGCTATCTGGAATTTTGTGGATAGTCATGTGTCATTGGTGAATATTAATATAATTCATATGCTTGTCTTACAAATGTAAAAAAACTATATGTTATGTGTATTTTAAACTACTGGTGCAGAAGTGTGTGTTGAACTGTATGTTATGTACTGGGCTTCAAGAATGTAACCACAGTGTACCCTACTGGAAAAGAACAGAAATGTATATAAACTATATACCGGTGCAAATGTATGTTTTAATAGTAGAAGCTAGAACATACAAAGTTAACTTGCCAAACTTCAAGAAAATAAGTTGAAATTAAAAGTGTTTTGCGATGTGCTATAAAGTTAGTTACTGCAGTAAGGAGACAGGATGTCTAAAGCTAGAAGTTTCTTTCTATCGTCTTGAAACAGAAATAATTACTAGGTTTACAATGTAAGGTGTTTTTATTGCTCTGTGACTTCCTAGCAGCTGCACATCTGAAAGATAACTATTTTTAACAAAGAGATGTTAGTATCTGTTTAGCCTGGGAACTGAAGTCAGGTAACAAAGAGTGATGTCATCCGAGCTCAGCCATCAGTAATGTTGATTATTAATTTAAGAACTCTCTCAGAGAAAGTCAGTGCATTTTGTATCTTGTTTTGGACCTAGCAATAACATCCATTCATCTGCATTTGCCTTGCTCTGTAAGTAAGTTATTTAGGGCATAGTATCTTTTCAATATATATAGTAATATAGTAAAGATTAGTTTAGATGTTTTCTGTATTTATTTGAGACTGTCCTGCAATGTTGTTTTAAAATATTTCCTGTGATTCTGAACTCTGTAGTTACTGTGTTGCTTGAGTATTGTCTTGTTCTTTTATTATTAAATACATTTAAGCCTTTTAATTGTGGCTGGTTTGTTTGTAGATATTTAAGCTCTAAGGATACTTGCATATGTATTTGGTGACACTGTACAGGCCACTCCTAAATAGCCTTGAAAGTCTTGGTCACACTTACCATTTGGATTAATAGTAACAGTACACAGTAGGATTGGGCACCCTTTGTAAGGGCCTTAGAGTAGCTGATAAGTAGTGGCTGGTGGCAGCTGGTGCTACCTTATAGTTTGGGCAGAAGGGGTCATAACTGGTAAACCTGTGCCATTCTTCCCCAGGTGTGTGTGTGTGTGTGTGTTTGTATATAAATCAAATCTCAAAGTGTGTGTGTGTCAGCTCCTTGGGCAGGGACACGAAACACTGATTGGACAGAGAGGGTGCCGGAAGTTTTGGCTTGAATACTCAGCTGAGATCTCGACCCTATAGCTGTGCCAGTGGGGAGTCTTATTGGGGATCTGGAGAAAGAGGGGGAAACCAGCCCCAGACTGACTGTGATCCCTATGTGCTCTTAAGGGAAATTGTACTTTACTGTGTGTGTACTTTTAATCTTCCCAATGTGTACATCTCTCACTGTTGTCAGTGGTGAGGATTGAGACTCCTTGATTACTGAGCCAGTGCAGGGGTGTCGTAGCACCTTCCATATGCTTAAACTTTCAGACAGCTTGAGCTGAGCTGACTAAAAGAAAAGTTTGGTTGACAAGCCCTTTAGAGCTTTACTGACACTGAAGAGGATGCACCTGTGAGGCTTTTGAAGATCAACAGGTGACATGTGCTTTCCTTTACTGGCAGATATGTTCTCTTTGGGGGAAAAAAACTTCCATTTTTTTAATTTGGTGATGCTTTATTGCTTTTCTCTTCAGGAAACTTATTTTAATGGCAAGAATGCTGTGTTTTAATGGAATATCTTGAGATTGTAATGTACTTTTAAACAGAGCCCTTGTTTTTTCTGTCAGTTTAAAAGTGGTGTAAAGTAACTGAAATGTTTTTTCTGTGGATATATTGTGCTTATTTTACTTTTGTGAGGCTGACATAGTGTTTTAAAGTGCTTTCTACTGCATTTTTCTGTCAATAAAGTAACTATTGTGAACTGGTAGTGTTTCCTAGCAATTATTACTTGTCTTTCCCGGGAAAGAGGTACTACATTTAGCTTGACCATGAAATAGTCCCCTGGTCCCACAGTCGGTCCTTCTTCCAGCCACAAAATGAAAAAGATTAAGCAAACAGTCTTTGCCACCACAGCAGGCATTAATAATACAGTTAGTCCCATATTTCCTGTCAAAAAGATATGGAAAACCAAGAATGTATCTACTCCTCCTCAATTTTCTGTGAGTAGGAGTAATTCACTGGGTCTAGCTCAGTGTTTAATTCAGGATATTGATCATTCTTGTAAAGCGGTTTCTGGTAAAAGAAAGGCAGATTCCTCTTTTCCTGAAGTGATTCAAGATACTTACTCTGAGCAGGAAGATGCAGTGAAGGATACAGAGTTTTTTCGTCAGATTTCTAACTCAGACACAGAGGAGAACTCGATTTCTAATTTGCCCTGTGGGGGCTTCTTTTTTCTGCGACTGTTGCTAGAATGTGCCCGTGTTTTCTGTTGGAGGAGGGCAATGAAGTTTCTCAGGCCTTCAGAAAATACTATGAGTTGTTACCAAAGGATTTTTCAGTACCTACATCCATTCCTTTTGTTCAGGCTATTTTACAGAATGTGTGTGTTACTGTCTGTAATTTTCCTGATAGTCAACCAGCTGTCCTTACAAGAGCTTTAATTGATCCCACTGCTGCTAAGCACTTAGTTAATTCCAATCCTACTCTTTCTGATAAGGATGGGAAAATTATTGATAGGTTTGGGAAAAGTGTATACTTTAGCAGCTTTGACTTTCAGCATTTTGATTTGTCAGGGTCATATGTAAAAGTTTATTGTGAGAAATTGCGGATGTATGAGGATTGTTTTATCTGCAGTTTCTTCTTGTGAGGAAAAAGTTTATTTTTATTGCACAGGTCAATACTTGTGGTTTAGTGTGTGTACTTCTTCCAGGGCTATGGCCACCTGTGCTGTTTTGAGGAGGTTTGCATGGATGCATTCGCAGAACCTCCCATATGATGTTAAAAATGAGATTTTATATTCTCCCTTGGACAGAGATTTAGTGGTTTGGCCTCTCTGTTGTAGAGTTGATCAAAACGTGTGATGAAAGGAGCAAGCTGATTCAAGGAATCTGTAAGAATGTTCATTCCTCCTTTTCATTCTATCCCCTCATCCAATTTTGGCAAAAAAAAAAAAAAAAAAAAAAAAACAGAATAAGCAGTCTCAACAAATTACAGGTAAACAGATGTTTAAGAGGAAATGGCAAGGGGGGTTTCAAAAAGAAGTCTTGAACCTCCCCAAACCAAGGACAGTCCGGCAAGTCTGAATGACTGTTCGAGAGACAGTGTGACCCACCCTGGCTCCATTTCTCCTCCAGAAAGTATGACTCTCCCCTTTCTCTTTGGCAACAGATTGTTTCAGATAAATGGGTTCTGAACATCATACATCAAAGTTACAGATGTCAGCCTGAGGAAATTCCTCCTTTCCAGGGGGTCATTCTTCATTCTCCAGATCAGACTGTTTTGTTCCTACTGGTTCTTCATCACATACTGTCCCAAGGAGTGATAGAATCAGTTCCTCCTTCACAGGTGGGGAAAGGCTTTCTTTTTTTCCTAAACCTATTTGTAATAGTGCCTAAATTCTTAATGACATCACTTCACAATTTATTACCTCTTATCCTCTTTCAAGTTTCCTGGCAACACTAGCCTTAAAAGATGATTATCATTACATATCTATTCATCCAGGATACAGACTTTTCTTAAGGCTTTCAGTGTCTAGCTCACATTATCAGTTCTCTGCCTTACCCTTTGCACCATCCATTGCATCAAGAGTGTTCACAAAGTGTCTAGCTCCATTTTTAGTTAATTGCAGGCTACAAGGTATCCACATTTTTCCATGTTTAGGTGACATGCTTATCTTTTCAGAGTCTTTTTCAAAGTATCAGGAATCTCTTAATTGGTTGACGGACCTCTTACACAAGCTAGAATTCCAAGGGTTCATTCATAAGTCTTTCTTGACTCCTTCACATCAGATTATGTTCCTGGGATGTCAATTAGACACAATCGTTCAAAGAGATTTTTGTCCACAGGAAAAAAATGGATCTTTATCTAGTTCTATTTCTGAGGTTCTCCACTCAGACTTTGGTCACTGCAAGGTAATACCTCATGATTTTGTGTCTCATGGCATATATGATTCTCATGATACTCCCTGGCAAGACTCCACATGAGAACTATACAATGATATCTGAAATCTCTTTGGTCCCAGCATCAACACCGTTTATCTTTTCAAATCCTAGTGCTGGGGTTTATCAGAAGGGAAATCTTTTGGTGGAGAAAACAGACATGCTTAAGTCCAGGTCTCCCCTACTGACTCCTTGCTCCAAAGCAGTCAGTCACCTCAGATGCTTCGTACTTTATTTGGGGAGAAGTTTTAGGAGGGATAAAAGTGCAGGGGGTATAAGACACCAAGGACAGATACAAACACATACATGTCAAAGTGATGCTTGCCCTGATCAATGCACTCAACTCTATGAGCCATCTTTGGTCACTGGGACCTCTTCATGTAGTTACAGACGATACCACGGTCATGGGGTAAGTCAATAAGCAAGAGGAAACCAGGTTATACCCCCTTTTCAGACCAGTCATGTTAGCTTGGGATATAGTTTCACAGCACACTCTCACTCTACAGGCATACTGCATTCTGGCAGAGCAAAATTATGTGGTAGACAAACTGTGCAGGACAAGGGCAGACTCTCACAAAATGGAAACTTGATCAGGAGGGCCTTCTTTCTGTTGAGAGTTCCTTAAGCAGACCTCTTTGCTTCCTGTCTGAGCAATCAACTGGCTAGATTCTGTTTCAGGACTCCATGAAAGAGGGCGTGCATCAAGGCTTTTCCTTGACAGGAATTTTCCTGTATTCTTTTCCATCCTTTCCACTGATATCCATGATACTTATGAAGATTCAGAAGGAATCTCCCAAGATTGTTATGGTGACTCCCTTCTGGCCCAGGCAGTGGTAGTTCTCCTTTGTTTTGGAAATTGCCTGGGGCAGTTACCCCAAGCTTCCTCACAGACTGGATAAAGCTCAGGGGTATTTTATACACCCCAGAAAAATTAACTTCAGTTGACTGCCTGGATGATAGCATCTTAATTCTTTTTAGGCACCTATTTGCTGAGGATCTGCAGCAGGTATCAATGGAGACAAGACATCCTGCTACTAGAAAGTCATACATTAGCAAATGGAAAAGATTTTCTAGTTGGTACCAAGAACATAACCAGCACACACTGAGAGATAGTTGTTCTTTGGTTATACAATATTTGTGTGAGTTACTATCCTACAGCCTTTCTTATTCCTCTATCAAGGTTCATGTATTAGTCTTTTCACCATGTCTGCCCTTTGATCTTTCTCTTTCAATGCAGTCTCATGTAAAAATGTTCTTAAAAAGAGTTTTGAATATGAAAACTGGTGGCCCCAAATTGGGGTTTTAATTTTATGTTAAAGAAACTAACACTTGCTCCATTTGAACCAGCTAATCTGGCTGACTTGAGGTTCTTAACATGGAAAACAGTTTTAGTGATTGCTCTGACCTCTGCAAGAATGGTATCTTGAGTTGCAAGCTCTTATGGTGGGTAAACCCTATCTCATTTTCCATAGCGACAGAGTTTCTTTGAAAACTAACCCTTCCAAGTGGTATCAGAGTTTACTTTAAGCCCAACTATCCATCTCCCCATTTACTTTCCTGAACCTAAAAATGAGAGAGAAAGGGTACTCCATACCTTGGATGTTGACAGACACTGTCTTAGAACTAAATCTTTAAGATCTTTGGATCAGTTGTTCATTTCTTGTGAAGGTAGGAAGGGACAACCAGTGTCAACAGACTATTTCCAAATGGTTGTCTAAGGCAATTACCTTTTGTTATACTCACTCTAACGAAACTATTCCAGGCAGGATCAAGGCCTACTCTACCAGGGTCTTGGCTTCATCTGTGGCTTTTGGAAAAGAGTTTAATTCTAGAAGTATTCAAGAAATTGCTACTTGGTCCTCTGTACATACTTTTACAAATCACTATAAGCTGGATTAATTCGCTAGGTTCAGATCAAGCTTTGCTAGGACCATTCTCCAGGGGGTCTGGACTCTTCTTCTTCATAATCGTAGCCATACAGCTAAGGCTGTTGCAGCAGGGCTATTGCAGCAGTGAGAAATATGATGAACACAGTACAATGCTTAAGTTAAACTTACCGTAACAGTAGATGCTCAGATGATCACTGCTTCAGTAGCCACTCCCTCCCTCCATCTCCCTTGTTTTTTTGTGCATTTTTTTATGCCTGGGTGTGGACATTTATTTTTTGTTATTCCTAGCCTTGTTCTTTCAGGGCTCAGCCTCCCACTCTCTGCTGGCAGGAAAGCTGTGAAGGACTTCATGCCCAAACTTGTATTTTAGTCAGCTCAGCTTGAATTGTCTGACAAGTTGGCTGCATGCAAGGTGGCTTGAAGCTTTGGAAGCTGGACGTCTGTTATATCCTTGCAGGATATAACCCATATAGCTAAAGCTACTGCATCAGCGATCATTCGAATATCTGCTGTTATAGTAAGTTTAACCTACACAACTCTTCTTTTTCTTCCACAGTGGCATATAATGTACATATAATAGTTTCTAACCCTGCCTCATAGGCTCATACAGAGGAGACAGACCTTCTTGGTTAAACTCTTGCTTGTACGGTTTGTACTTTGGCTTTAAATAAACATAATCTACTGTGTTAGCATATCAGTATAAAGATGTGCTTTTCTAAAAGCCTTGAATCTGCATGGTGCTGTTAACCTTTTTGTGAGCTGTACGTTATGTCTTCCCTAAAAGCCTTGCCTTCCCAAATAACTTCCTAATGTAATCAGAAGCATTTGCAACATGCTCGTCACATCTTTTAACAGAGTCACATAACTGCCTGCAGGCCGCAGTCTTGTTTACTTTTCTTACTTATAATCACTTTCCTGTGTTTGTCAGGGTAATGGTGTAATGTTGTTTCCATTTTCTTCTTTAATATGAAATCTTTACTTTACAAGCATGTCACTTAAAAATGAATGGCAAAAGCCAGCTGAATTTTAACAGAAAAAAATAACTGATTTGCTGGGAATGTACAATGAATGTATTATTCATGTAAGTGGGTCTGGCAGTGTAGCTCAGAAGGGTTATGGCTACAAATTGTTCACAATCTTCATCCGATAGTCCTGTATTTCACTCCACTGATTTCCACTTGCAAACTGTTTTGACTCTGAGCAAGTCCATTAACCAGGCAGTACTCCTGGATCACCCCTCGAAAAAGACTTGTGTGTCCATGGGGCTTAAGCAGTTAACAAGGTGATAAAATTAAAAGAATGTGTGCCATAAAAATAAACAGGGTCTTTTTTGTTCATAAACAAGGACCACATGAAGAAGTTTAGAGTAGGGATACAAAAATTAAGTTTTGGAAGATTGGTGCTGCCAAGTCATCTGCCTCAACCAAGCAAGTGATTCAGCACTCTATCAGTTTAGCCCTTTAAATGCACACTGCCTCGCACTGTCATTACCATAAGTGGTCATACCTTGTTCATTGTCAAGATCTTCTTGCTATTTGTATCATCTCTGGACATTATGTCTGTGTCCCCTGTTGAGATCACTGTTGCATATAACACCTTGTCTGGAACTATATCTGATGTTGGTTAGGCACTGTAGTTAATCTCATGCAGAGCGCTTATATCTAGAGCTATTTCTCTTCTTTCTAATGCTTTAGGTAGCACCCCACACAGTTACATTGTCGATGCTCTCAATGCACAGTGTATGTTTTTACCGTGGAATTATTTTATTTTGGCTTCCCTACTATTGGATGAGTTTAAAGTGCAAGAGGTTGCAACTCATTGATTCATTTGGATGAGATGCACCTGGTCGAGTGCTGATTCTAATAAAGAACTGCTGCTTTTATTATAATATTGGTAGTGATGCATTTTTCTTTTTTTTTTCCCTTTTCCCTATAGTTGCGCGATAATTTAGTTAGTATATTAATACATGTCATGTCCTTGGTACAGCTAGATGAAGCTGTTATCAGTTATGTTTGCCCAGTTGTAGCTTTGTCCATAAGTAACTTGATTCAATGGCATTCACCTCATAGCATATAGTTTATGGTTTTATTTTAGAAGGGCAACATTCTGGCCAGCATAAGGGAACCAAATATTCCAGCTTCAAACATACAGATGACATTAAAATGGTGCCACTAATCCTTTAATTGTTGCTGATTTATTATACTACTATCTCTCTAGTTAAATGCATCTAAGGTGACGATTTTAGTACATATGTAGCATCTTTATCACTATTTAGGATGTATACCATAGAATATAGGGCAATTATTTTGGGTGAAGGTAATAGCACAGAATGTTCTGTGTATTCTACTGTGAGGACAGAGGAAATGAAACAAAAGATGAGAAGCTGTTGTTCAAATCAAAAATTCCTGGCTGTAGTCCTGTACACCTATGTTGTTAGAATGTCCATTTGCATTTATTTGCTGAACAGTTAAGTATGCTTTTATTACTGGGCAGATAGACTGCACCTAATCACCTCCATTTTCAGCTATGACTTTGAATTCTATGGCTCAGGGGCTTCAAAAGGAAAAGAAGCAATGCAAGGAATATTTACCAAGTGCAAAAACAACAAGAAAGAATTCAGTAAAATGCAGTGAGGGCCAGTTTTGGAAGTCACAATTCGCACATAAAATATAAGAAACCATATCTGGGCAGATCCAGTGACCCAATTCAGGGAGCAGCTTTTATGACTATCATTTTAATCTTGGTAGTTTGCTATTAGGAAAATATCCTCAGATATTCTCAATCTCACTCTTTCACTGGGCTTTGTTAATGGATGGTCTTTCAGTGTTTGACAGAGAGATAATGAATACTACAACATAGTTATACAGTGGCATGCCGTTCCAAAGTTTTGAGTGGGCCTTGATGGCCAGCCCATATACACCGAGGTCTTAGGCCTGACTTTGACACTAGTGACTGTTTTTTGTGATAATCTCTTGGAGGACTATCATGCAGCTATGATGACTCTCCTTTGTGAGGATAGATTGTAGGTTGAAATATTTGTTTTGGCTGCTCCCATTGGACATTTGGAGTAGCAGTAAAATACTGAAGTTGGAGGAGGGATTAATATGCATGCTCTCTGGGAAAATATTAGAAAAGGAGTGGCAGCATCTTTGCTCTGTATGCAACAGACTCTCTTTTATAGCCTTCTAGCAAAATAAAAGATGTGTTCCCTGATTCAGGAAGTCTCTTATCTTAAGGTGACATGGAACACATATCAGTGGTTGCAATTGCCACATTCCCCACAAAGTGAAGTCCTTACCTTTGGTAGTGGTGGAGCACACTGAGGAGGTCATACCCTTGTGTGTAGTTCATTTAGGGCTGATTTGCCAAACTATTAGGGATCTAGGAAGATGGCTCTGATTGGTCATGACCAGGCCCATGATTTGAAGTTTCAGTGTGTGACAGGAAGAAGTCTACCAAGGAACATAAAGAACAGAAATTTAAAAAGGACCTTAATGCCACAGTAAAGTCTATAGCAGGATGGACAGGGATAAGAATAATGTGATGAATAAATACAGCATTCTGCTACGACTTATAAAACTGAATAAGCATATAAGCATGGAGAAGAGTGTATGTCTAACAACATATAAGAGTATACAATGTTATGATGGTTGTCTCAGAGACAGGCAGCAGTTTAGCTGTGGTTAATGAGTTAGAGTAACATTCCTTGGTGGAGGAAGAAAACAGACATCTGCATATCTGTTCATTAATCTTGCTCCTCAGTGCAGTATATGAGATATATAGGTTTAAATATGCTAATGCCTAGCTACAGGCAGCAGTGTGTCATGTAATACACATTCCTTCTAGAAAGCAGTCTGACAAAACACCTCATGGAAGCTTGAAGCTTATCCACTGTGTCTGTATTCTGACAAATATTCATGCCGCATGGTACCAAAATAGAAAACTGTATTTTGTTTTCAAGGAATTTGTGTCTTGGTGCAAGGTGGTGAAACATTTTTATGAGAGGAGAATATATTCAGTAATGGAAGTAAGTATACATTCTTCAGAGTGGTTTTCTTTAAGTTGATATTAGCATAGGATTGATAGATGCAGTGTGAATTAGGGTGGATTGCCAGAGGAGCCTCCTGTGTCTCCCATCAAGTCCATTTGTAATATGGGCTACTACCCTGGAATCTGCATCCAGTTAGTTAAATAAACATTAAATGTTTATCGGTGTCAGTTCCATATACCTAAGTAAAATGCGGGTCAAGTATTTCCAAAGTCTTTCTTTCTCTGGTATACCATTTTGGTCATCCAGTCACAGGAATCCATTAGACTTATATGGCCTGACATTTCTGATGTGACTCCCATGTTGCCTTGGATCTTCCATATCACTGGCTTTTAAATAATAATTACATTTGCTTCAGAAGTGCCACCACCAGTTTCTACAGCTTCAAATTCAAACTATTTTGCTTTGCAGATTTGTACTTATAGTTAGCATTTACATATGATTTTAGAGCAGTTAGTGGTGTTTCTAGCCCTAGCATTATATGTTCTGTTTGAAATCCGGGATAAAAGGCCATCAGTCACTGTTACCTTCCTTTCAGATTAGTAGTTAAAAGATACTTTGGGCCATAAACCGAATAATATTACTTCTAATTCAGGATATTTTCTTATTTGACTGAGGTGCCTTTCCTGCTATTTTATTAATACTGAGTGGAAATAATATTTAGCAAATCTAAAACTGTTACTGTGCCCACCTTCCTTTCATTTGATTACATTTTATTACTAACTTTCCAGTTAATGAGATCTTTTCACCACAAGAACATGTATTAACAGAAAGGGATTTTGCAGCAAGTCTAAGGTTCTGCCATGGAACATTCCCTGTTCTTGCCGTATAAAATTTTTCTCTGGCTTTTTCTACTACTCATTAAATGGAATCTCTGTTGTGCATTGACTTACTTGAACCTTTATGTGCTCTTCTTTTAATAACGCGGTAGTAAATTGGTGACAGAAGGAAATGTCTTAATTCATTTAAATGGCTTTGTGTGATCCTTTTCTTTCTAGCAAATCTCGTTTATTCATTTTGGATGTGTTTCTGTCACTGCTTATGATGACAGGCTCTAGCCATCAATACCGTGGGAGGTGGCAGTACTGAGTCCCTAAAAGGGCCACTGATATATCAGGACCTTGAAATTCCCCTGATTTTAGTATTTATTTATGTGGTTATAACTTACTGCTTCATATTAATTTTACTTGAAACTGACATTGTCTGTATCTGGGAATGTAGTTGTTAATCCTTATGATATTCTCTTTTGGTATAGAATTGCACATTTTATTAACTGACTGGTCTTGTTAGAGATCACTTATTTTGTATTTATAACTTTATATTATTTGTGTTATTTGTTTGCTACTTTAAATAATTTGTTCTACTCACATAGCATATTACAGTTCTGACTTTTGTATTTCCACAATATTTATTTATTTATTTATTTATTTATTGGTTGTATGGCTTGGTTTTGTTGTGAGTTATCACTGAAACAAACCCCTCTACATGAGTCTGTCTATTCCATTATTAAATAAATCAATGCCATATTTCTCTGCCATTCAATGCACCTGTAAAAAGTTTTATCGTATTTTTAACAGTTTGTTTTTCCTGTGTGTGGTCTTTCATTGTCTGTCATGTATTTCCCGATTCCCTTTGCTTTAACAGGTGCTGTATAGTCCTTTCTGTTTATTTATCTCTGTTAACCCAGTAAGTGAGCTGGCCTTGTGACCTTTTATTGACATGGTCAAGCCAAAGGCAGTCAAAGCAAACAATGATTTGAACATCCACACACTGTGGTCAGAGTGAATTGAAATACAATGCAGCTAGTTTAGTAAATCACTGAGTTCAAAGCACAAAAATAAACATAATGGACATAATTTGAAAGGAAGTCTGTGAAGAATTAATATGGCTGAACAGTACTTTCACAGGCAATATGTTATGATGCTTTCATTAAAGAAGTAAGGGTAAAGGAGAGAGTAGAATAATTGTGATAAAGTCTATTAAGAAAGAAGGAGTGTCTATGCCATTGTAAAAAAGTGAAAATTAGACTGATTTTTCAGAGAATTTAAGGAGTCTTGAATTAAAATATAATCTGGATAAGGACTGATAAATATAGTATAAAGATAAAGACAAGTAAGTGCAATATGGTTAAATAAGCTTTTTTGCACTAAATCTTTTTATTTATTTTACTTGTATTTGTTTTATGGGCTAGAGCATTGATTTCCATGTACCTTTTCCATACTGAGTGTGGGAGCAATGTATGGTTAAGTGCCTTGCTTAGAGTCACACAGTTAGGCAATGGAGGTTGAGGGATTAAAATCTTGCACCCCTGGACCAGAAACAGCTCATTAACAGCTCCTTAATCATCTAAGACAAATGCCTGATGGAGATTATTAAATTGCTTATATGCAGTTCTTCACCATAACTAATCATTATATACAATAGAAAATCCACATATTCATTAATCATGCTCCTCAGTGTAGTATATGGGGTATATAGCCTTAAATATGCTAATGCCAAGCTACAGGCAGCAGTGTGTCATGTGATACACATTCTTTCTAGAAGGCAGTCTGACAAAATACGACTGAATCAAGAAGCTTTTACAGAGTGCAAGTATTCTGACAAGTATTCATTTTGCACAGTAACAAAGTAGAAAACTGTATTTGTGGAAGTGAATAAGGTATTTTCAGGAGTGAATAAATGCATTTGTAGAAGAGAAGAAACATATTTGTTTTGAGTAGTTTATAGATTTGGACACATAGAAATATAATTCTCAGTGGAGAAAAACATCCAACTACAAACAGAAATTCTGCTGCTGCAAGTTAAGGCAGCTTAGCAGAAAATTAGACAATTCTTCTTCTTTCGGCTTTTTCCCAGTTAGGGGATCACCTGTCCGCTCATGATTGGCAGTGGAATTTTACGGTGTCGAGTTGCCAGCCTGATGCCCAACCTTCCACAGAAGGCACACACATGCACACACTGACACCTAGGGCCAATTTAGAGTGTCCAATTCACCTACAGCATGTCTTTGGGATGTGGGGAATCATTGTTCACTTGTAGCAGATTTTGTAAACTATGAACCAGAAAGAACCATTTTGTAGTACTCTATAAAAGTAAAGGCAAGTAGGTGCCGTTACAGTGAAAAGAGTTGATATGGGAATGTGTAAAAATGCATCAGAGGCATTGAAACACGAGCACAGCAAGACTATTGACAAGAAATAGTGCAAAACATTAAGTTAAATATTGAGTTTAACTTCTAGACACAGGTGCAGAGTGCAATATTAAGTCTGAAGATACTTTTTTTAAACACCTTTATTTAATAATTACTTAAGACATAAACAAGTATACATTTATATAAAAGAAAACAAACCATGCCCACCTGTCCTAATTACAAACATTATACATCACATAGGTTTTTTGTATAACTGTCATCAATGCAGTATTACATAAATTACACAGTTCCTGCTGTCCCTTAAATTGCTTCTCTTCTAAAACATTGTCTTCATGTATTGCTCCTTCAATTTACATTTTTTCTATGTAATAGGTTCATAGGTTCATACTAGGTTATCTGCCCTAGGGCATTTATAAGCCTAACCAGAATGTGTTTGGCTTTCGCCACCCATTTTAAATTTATTTTGCTATGCCCTTTTTCGAGGTTAGTATACTGTGCCTCTGTCTAACAGTGACACAGAAGTGATACCCGGGGTAAACCTACGATCTCCCATCCACTCATCAAGATTCCTCTTGAAGAGAGTCAATGAGGGACTCTGCCTAACCTGGACTGGGATTTTATTCCAGAGTGAAGGGAGCCTCTGGGTTATGAATCTGTCCCTCCAGCATGTCCTATTTATTTCAGAGTTGAGGTTCAAGTCTCTCGAGCATGTAGCTCTATGGGATTTGGATTTTCTGAGGTGCAGCATGTCCATTAATTCCGGGTTGGACATGGCTTTATACGTCAGGCACAGATTGCCTCTGAACAGGTGGTATGCCACTGAGTAGAGCTGGAGTTTCTTTAACCGGGCAGCATATGGCATCTGTTTGAGCCCTTTGATTCTCTTGGTGAGGTACTTTTGGGGTCTTTCCAGTTGCTGCAGGTGTCTGGTAAGGTACATCCCAAAAGGGGCATTGTACTCAATTATGGGCCTGAGGAGGGATGAGTAAAGAGGCATGATGACCTCCCCTGATCTAGATGTGAATCCCTTCATGATTAGGTGGGCTATATAAAATGTTTTTCTAACCACTTTGGCCACATGGTTGGCAAATGAGAGATTGCTATCAACTTGGGTCCCCAGGTCCCTAATTACTTCTTCTGTACTTAATGGATTACCACCTATGTGGTAATTTGTGGGCACTTTGTTTTTGCCAAAGGGGATGACTATACACTTTTTGACATTTAGCTTGAGGCCATGGCTCTGGCACCAATTGTCTGTTTCTATGAGGCCCTTTTGGAGGATGCTTGTGTCGGCTGGAGAGTCGATTATGGCGCCCAGTTTGCAGTCATCTGTGAACTTGGTCAGACACAGCCTTCCATGTTGGCCTGTACCTCCGAGAAATATATACCGAACAAGAGAGGTCCCAGGACTGAGCCTTGTGGGACACCACTTGTAACTGGTTTGGAGTCTGACATGGCTCCAGCAATTCTAACCATGTGGGTTCTGTCCTTGAGCCAGTTTGCAATCCATCTAGTGACATAGGGGTTTATATTTAAGCTGGTGAGCTTATCTATAATGCCTGAGTGGGGTATTGTATCAAAGGCTTTTGCGATGTCCAGGTAGGCTGTGTGGACCACCTTCCCCTCGTCAATGGCCTTGGTGACTGTTTCAAAGAAATCAACCAGGTTTAAGAGGCAGAATCTGCCCTTAACAAAGCCGAACTGGGTAGGATCCAGTGTCTGTAGGTCCCCAATATCTTTATTTATGAGGTCCATGATGATCCTTTCCATAGCTTTGCAGACCAAGCTAGTCAGGCTTATGGTGCAATAGTTTCCAGGATCCGTTGAGGCACCACCTTTATGGAGAGGGACCACTGTTGCTGTACGCCACTCTTTGGGCACATATCCTGTAGTAAGGCTGAGATTGAACAGTAGTTTTATGTTTGGGTTTAGCTCTTCTTGGAGTTCATGTTGGACGCAGCCCGGGACACCGTCTGGTCCCATTGATGCTGTGTTTTTTGCTTTGGAGAGGGCGGCTCTTATCTGAGGGCCAGAGATGACAGGGGGGCAGCACGCTGCTGGGATAGATATTTGCCCTTTTGGTGGGGAGAAGTTTGCGCGGAACCTGTCAGCTAGGATGCTGGCAATGTCTGTGGGTTCAGTGTATTTTTTGTCATTTTGGACTAATTCTGAGCATATCTGGGAATTACCACCCAGGTTCCTAACATAACTAAAGAAAGCCTTGTGATTATCCTTAGTGTCCTGTGCAATTTTTCTCTCAAAGCTGGCCTTAGACAATTTTATGAGTGCCCGTAGTTTTTTGCTAATAGTGATCAGTGATGCCTTCCCTTTTTGGGATTTTGCTCTATCATTTAGTAGCTTCCTCCTTCTGTTGTATAGTTTGTTTATGGCTGAGGTCCACCAGACAGGACGTCTGCCTTTGGAGGATTGGGTCTTGGTTTTATTTGGGATCGCATGATTCATGCATTCCTGAAGGTGTTCATAGAATGCGTTTATAAAGGATTCTGCGGTCTGGGCCATATTTTCCACAGGCCCGGGGGCTTTGAAGGATCCACCTCAGTTTTGAGGAGTGTGAAATTTGCTTTAGAGAAGTTTTTCATTGTGGTTTTCTGGGCAGAGGGTGGGGTCGGGATGTGAATATCCAGTGAGATTAGTTTATGGTCTGATCTTACCAGTGAGGGATGCACTTCTGGTCTGGAGCATAGAGTCCCCATGTTGGTGATGATCAGGTCCAGTATGTTTTCCCCTCTTGTTGGAGTGGTAACAAGTTGTTCCATAGCATTTGAGTTTATAAATTCTAGGAACCTTTTGGCTAGGGTGTTGGAGCTAGAGTAATGCTCCCAGTCTATGTTTGGGTAGTTGAAGTCGCCCAATATAATGGTGTTTGGAGAGACCTTCATATTTTCCAGTGTTCTTAGGAAGGCCGAGTGGGGTTCCTGGGTTTGTGAGGGTGGTCTGTAGTAGACTATAAACTGGAAGGCAGTTTTACCCACTGTTAGTTGCACATGGATAGTCTCTGATGCTTTGTGCTTTGCCACCAACCTGGAGGTGTGGGTATCTTTGATGAATATCGATACTCCCCCTCCTTTTGTGGTTCGGTCCAAGTTTTGGGGCCAAAAAGCATGGTATGAGGTATAACCTGGTAGTGCTGGGGTGCTCTCGGGAGCCCTGAACCAGGTTTCTGTTACTGCACGGATATCGATGTTCTCCATACTAAGGAGATTTTTGAGTGCGTGCATCTTGAGGTTTAGACTTCTGGCATTGAGTAGCATTACTCTTAGTTTCTTATCCCTTGTGATACCTATGGAGGTGGGTTTGTCTTTTGAGCCTTGCCTAAAAAAGGCACTATGGAGGTAGCAAGAGCCTTTGCCAATATCCGAAAGCCCAGCGGTGACAGGTGCAAGCCGTCCCTAGCGAAGCATCGTGGCTTGTCGAGCATATCATCCCAAGCTGACAGGCATTGGATCCCCTTTGAATGACACCAGTACTTAAGCCAATTGTTGAAATTGATCATCTTGTCTTCATATTGTGGCATCCTTCTTGGTGAGGATAAGATGCTACTCAAGGTCAGGGTCATAACGGCCTGAGCTACATGCTCAGAGAGCTCCTTTATGTCTCTTTTCATGTAGTCCAGGGAGGTACGTCTCAGTTCATTCACACCAGCATGGACAATGACTGAGTCATATTTGTACTTGCCTTGGAGTGACCTGAGTGCTTGTGTTATGTGGCGGATCCTAGTGCCCGACAGGCTGCTCACCGTGACCCTCTCCTTGTTCAGCCTGGTGAGCGGGACGTCAGTGTGCCTGACGATAGAGTCACCTATTACAAGTGTATCAGGTGTGTTGTTTAGTCTTAAGGGCTGTGACTGTTCGGCACACTGGCTTTGTGAGACATGTGTTGCACGTATTTTGTTTTGGGGTAGCAGTTGCTTGGGTGTCTGCTTTGGAGGTCTCTGCTGCTTAGGCAGATCTTTATTTAGAGCCTCCGGGTATGTTTTTGTGTGATTATGTGTTTGGTTTGCTGTCGTGGTAGGTCTATGTGAGACTGGAATTGTAGTGAGTGTGGTTTCCTTCTCCTGACTGGTTATGCCCGTACTGAGTTGAGAGAGCTTAGCCTCCAGTTTGTTTATATGGTTGCATCTCTCACATGTGTTGGAATTTGTTGAGAGGAGGAGAGGGTTGTCTGTGTACATGAGGCAGTTGTAACATTGCCTCAAGATTCCCAGATTCACCAGCTGGACCGGAGAGGAGATTGACAACTGACCTTTGGACATGCTAGAATAATATTGGGAATTCCTTAATAATTGAAAACAAGGGCCAGTAGGGAGTGAGGGTGTAGTGCTTTTAATTTTTAGTGCTGACTTATATAATTGCTTTAGTGAACAAGTGCCAGGTAACTTAAGTGCAATGTGTTACAGGTAACTTAAATGCAAAAACGACAAACGGTAACTTTCTTTCAAGTGAAACAAGGGAATAAGTACAGTAAGCAATGCAGGTATCACTAGTGATCCACAGAAGCTGAGAAGTCACAGATTAGGTGGAATTAGCATTCCAGGGAAATAACAAGCAAACAAACAACAAGCATATAAACAAAGCTAGATTCAGCAGGCCTGGATCTAGTCTATGCTACAGCAAACAAGGTGTACCAATTTCAGTAAGATACAGTTCAAATATTCAGGCACTATAAACCTTTAACCAGAAATTCCCAGCTCAGAAGGGCAGAGTCCAGCCTCTTCTCCCACAAGAGTGCAGACCACAAACCTTCTTAATGTAAAATAACTGGCCTGAAGCCCAAGTGCTTAAACCAGAACTAATACACTTTAAGAATAACAAACACTGGGCTCTCAATCAGCAGTTCCCAACTTAGAAGGATGAAAGCTACCTGTCCTGCCACCACAGTGTTTGTATACATTATATATATATATATATATATATATATATATATATATATATATATATATTGTATTTATATGTAATATTTTTTACAAACTATACCTTAAACAGGGTTCTTTTTCACACACACACTACTCTCTAAGCAAATACTGTGATATCCAAGTATTGAAATTCTTGATATGTTACTGACCCTCTTCAAGCACAACCTTTATGAGTGGATAGGAAACCACAGATTTGTCCCAGGGGTTCCACCTGTGCCCCTGACAGGGGTGACAGGTGCTGACTGAGGTTTCTTTTTTGGGGATAAGGTCTTGGGTAGTCTTGTAAGGATCCCAGGGCCATTAGTCTAGTAATCTCCTATGATCCTTTGTATTTTTAGCTATTTTTTGTACATTATGTGTTCATATATATGTTGATATATATGTTCAGATGCTTAAACTTGGCATGTTTTATAAGACATTTTGTTTGCTGCAATCGTACTACCCCGGTAAACAAATGTTAAGTAAAACAAATAAATACATAATTTTCTCCAATCTTTTTTTCTAAAAGTCACACCTCCAGTTCTTTTAGCTTTATTACAATATTCATTCATTCAAATACATTTGATTTAGATTTTGATTTTGATTTTCTAGCAATTGCTTTTTTGGCAGCCACCAGAATTAAACTTAGCAAGGCCTTACTGTGTCTAAGCAATTCAGATTGTGTATCCCAGAAAATAATTTCCTTAGTTACACCAATTTGTTCATCCAATATATCTGACAGAGTATTCTGTAGAGAATTTTTGAAGTCTGACAACTCATTACACTCCCAAAACATATGTCCCCAGTTACCTCTTTCTTCCCCATACCAACCCCTCCAACATCTGCCATACTTGAGGAAAAATTCTTTGGAGTCTGCTTGAGGTAGAAAAATACCTATGCAAACACTTCCAAGGAAAAATCCTAAATCTTCTAGACTTTGTTGCATATGTGGGAGCCATACATATGTCCTCCCATTGGTTCCTTGTGAATTGCTTGTCCAATCTCTCTTCCTGGTCTTTTCTTATCTCCTCTGATTGCTTCCTATAGTTATCATGCAATATTTTATATGCCCTACTAATTATCCATTTTTAACATCAGCTTCTATTCTAGATTCAGCTAAAAATTCTACCAGAGCAGGTCTTTCACTTAGGATTCCCCTATCCCTTTCTCTTTGTCTATACTCTGATATCAGTTCCTGATAGGAAAGGTAGTCTCTAGCCTGCAGTCCAAATGTCTTCTTGGCCTCTTCCCATTCTTACATCTTTCTCTCTCTAGTTATTTTCTCCCAATACCTTGGTTCCTTTGCCAGTTTTCTCCATTGAATTTCAGCCCCCTCTTGCATGTTCACTGTACCCCAAATTACAGTAATCCCTGTCGGCAAAATCTCCTTTCTCCATTCTCGTGTGGCTTTAGTTTTTAAAATACGTTCTGCTACTTTATTAATATAATATTCTGTATGTTTGTTATTCTACGTGATATCTCATGAAGTCCTGGACAAAGTATGTAGTAAAGTAATTAATGATTAGTTTCAGTTTAACGGCGAACAGTATCTGGTCCTTGTTAACTACTACTCAACATATCCTAAAGTCATCATAATGAACAATATTGCTTCCCGATCTGACATCACATTTGTATAATCAAATTTTTCTTGTCATGGTATACTTAACATATGTATCCCTGATAATGGTTCACATTTCATGCATTTTTCACAAAATCGGAAATTTCAACATACTATGTCTTCACCAAGGCTTTCACAGTTTAATGACAAAGTAAAGGGAGGTTTATCCAAACAGTGAAAATATTATGAAAATAATCTGCTGCCAGTTATAAACAAGATTTATCTTACTTTTCTCAGATAGAGAAAGATTCTGCTACAGCCCATTGGACTTCACACCTCCACAGTTTTGACAAGTATGAGAATGAGAACAAAGCTGTGCACATCTACTGATTTATAACAGACAGATAAAATGATAAATATGTAAATCTGCCTAGTGGAAAGCTCAACAAAAACAAAGTACAAGATATTGCTATGACAAATCATGTTAAGACATTTTCAATATTGAGTGGTGGAAAGAGTAAGAACATCCAAAGACTCCTGGAGCAACAGGAAACTGATATTACTGGTGATGCAAACATGACTTATAATAAAATACTACAGAGTACATCCAGACATCAAATGATGTCATTATGCTGGTAGGAGGTGCAAAATCATTACCAGAATACATGCAAGTTATGTGCAGTGTGCAGTCTGAAACACAGGGTGTTTGTTTTCATTTTGAAATATTAAAGATCACATTTCTCTAAACTGTTATAGTATTCTGCAACCAGAGTGCAAATACTATGTATCCAGCCCCATTCTGTGGCAGTTTCACAAGGTAAGTCTGTTCTTTAGATTTGATTGTATTAAAGATCATGTTCAAAGGTATGAAAGAGAATGTTCAAAGGTATGAAAAGGAATGGCACATACGCATTTTGTTTTTGCCTTATGTATATGTTCATTAGTGTGCATTGTGTGAGTCCTATTTATACACAAAATAAATAATTTTATGCAAAATTAAGTCCTTTACAAAAGCCTTGCATATTGCTTGATGTTCATGCCCTTCAAGCCATGCAACTATGAAGGGTGTGAAATGTGTGAAGTTCTTGGGAAAAAATGTTTAAGTCTTGGCTTCTGTCTACATTTAGGTACATAAACATTTTAATTTTGTTCTTCTGCTTTTGGTTTTACTAAGAGAAATACCTGTTTCTAAAAAAAAAAAAAAAAAACTTGTGGTACATTTGGATACAGGTATACCTTTGAGTAGTTCTTTTTTTGAGGGGAGGTGCTGGTCACATCACATTTGGATGTGACACTTTTCTAAACTACATAGTAAAGCGTCACATCCAAACATAGTTAAATAAATGCATGGTCACAGAATGGACACACTGACAACAGGAACATTTCATTAATAATAACAGTATTAATTAATATTACCTTTTGGTGGTGTGTATATAATGGGACTTTGCTTTAATTTATTTATTTATTTTTTAACATTTTAGCAGCCTCATGTTGTACTATTGAGAACATCTAGGGATAGCATCATGATGATTTCATTCCCTGACTCCATGCAAGTTGTGTGCAGCCACACTCTGAAAATAAATTTTGTATTTTTCTTGTAAAATATTACAAATCAGATTTCTTTAAAGTGTTGTAATGCATTGTGCAACAAGAATGTATATGCTATGCATTCCACCACTTGTCTGGCAGTTTTGTAAGGTAGGTCAAGGCATTTCTTTAGACTTTATCTTTGTAGGGTCTTTTACAGGGAAATAATTTGATGTAAAATATTTTCTGGGTAAAAGTAAAACATCAAAACATGCAAATAAGTTTCCATTCAAATTTATGGTGACCCTTAGTGTAGCAGTTGAACTACTTTGTAGACTACAGCACTTGGGGTACAGTCCTCTTCCTTTAATAACCTTCAAGCACCCACTGATTGGTTTTGGTGGAACAGTTACAGCACTGGGGTGAGCTGATATGGTGCATGGAAATGGAGGTGGTTTCCTATTTAATTACTCCAAAACAAGAAGTAGAAGACATTTTTTTAGATATTGCTGCAGAAATAAATTAGTCTTCATTTGTCCAAAACTGGAAATTTGTTATTTCTTTAACTTTGCTTTGCAAAGTATTCACTTTTTGCTCAGTGTATACCTGAGTTATAAACAAATAGCAGTATTACCTTGTACAGATTTGTAATAAGGGCAGCAGAATCTATTTACAGCCTTTGAACATTTAGAACCTGATGCATATCAAAGCTTACTTTTAACTTAAAATTTTAGGATTAATTACAAGCACTGCCCTTTCCATATTTTATTTTATTTATTTTATTTTACATTTGTTGACCGGGCTAGTCTAGCTGGAGAAAATTCCATTTTCAGTAGAGGCCCGGGGAGAAAAGCTCCACAAAAATAAGTACATAGAGACAAAAAAATAATATTAGTATGCATGTTAATGAAAACAATAATAACAAACTGAACAATTTAAGATTGTTACTACAAGTGTTAATTTCTATCATACATAGTTACAAGAAAATAAGAAGCTATATGTCTTAAAATGAAAGGTGCATGAATTAATTACTTCCCCTCACAGTTACAGTCTAGGGAAAAAAGATATTAAATTTTATACAGAGAAAACAGAGATACATGTAAGATATGGATACAGGGAAAGTAGGTAAAGAAAAAGAGTGTAAAGAATAAGGGAAAAAAAATAAAAGGGAATTAGATTATGAAAATGTATGAAGTTAGGACAGTAATAGGCAAGGAAGCGAATTAGAAGACAGTGTGGGAGGAAGGGAAGAATGCCAAGTGGAGAAGTAAAGTCAGAGAAGAGGTAGTTATAAGTAAAGTTGAAATATTGGGAATCAGGTTAATCAGGTTTGCTACAGGAGCAGAGCCAGTGATTTTGGAAGTGGAGTTTAATATTTTGTTTGAAGAGAGGCAGTGATGTAATCTTTGTTATGTTGCTAGGTAACGAATTCCATTTTGAACCTACAGAATTGGTAAAAAGGGAGTCACCAGCAGTGTTGTTTGATTTTATGGAACTAGTCAATAGCTTACTAGATGAGCGGAGAGAGTTGAGATTATTATAGGGGATTATGAGTTGAGAGAGTATAGGGGTGTTGTTTGGTTGGTACAGTATTTTGTGGGCAATGGTAAGTTGGTGGATTGCAAGATAGTTCTGATACTCTAGCCAGCCTAGTTGCTTCAAGTTAACACAGTGATGAGTTCTGTAGGTGTTACCTGTAGCGGCCGGCAATGTTATTGTAGCAGGTTGTTAGTTTGTTTAGGTTGTTTTTCTTGAGGTTGGTGAAGATAGGTGAGGCATAAAGAAGAGTAGAAATAAGATGGGAGTGAGCAATCCTAGTTCTGGTAGATGGAGTAAGGAATGGTCTGATTCGATATAAGGATCCTATTTTTCTGTTGACTTGTTTTATGGAGTTGTTTATGTGTTGGTTGAAAGAGAGATTATTATCAATGGTAATACCTAACAATTTAGTGGTAGAGTCAGGTGAAATGACAGTGGCACTGTTGGAGGAGATGGAGAAGTTTAAGGGGGATGTCCTAGAAGTGGGTGTGAAAAGGAGCAGTTTAGATTTTTAGCATTTAATAGGAGGAATCGACTGGAGAACCATGTTTCTATGGTATTAAAGACTTTTTGAGTAAGAGAGATAAGCTCTGGGGTGGAGGATGCGGAGCAGATGAGCGTAGAATCATCAGCATATTGAATGCAGGTTGCTTGAGGGATTATAGTATGAAGATCATTAATGAAGAGAGAAAAGAGAAGTGGGCCAAGAATCGAGCCTTGTGGAACTCCGATAGAAACAGGCAAAAGTGAAGAAATATGGTTGTCCCAAAGAACAGCTTGTTTTCTATTTGTGAGATAGGAATTAAACCATTTAATGGCTGGGATATCAAAAGATAGGGATTCAAGAGTATTAATTAATGAGTGGTTGACCATATCGAATGCTTTGGAGAGGTCAATGAAGAGGGCAGAAGAGAGTAGGTTGTTATTACGGTTTTGATTAATAGTGTCTACAAAGGAAAGCAGGGCAGTAGTAGTACTATGATGTGGTCTAAAACCGTGTTGAGAGTTTGCTATTATGTTGTGAAGAGAGAGATGTTGTACAAGTTGATGGTGGATACATTTCTCCATAATCTTGGCTAAAGGTGAGAGGAGAGCAATAGGTCTATAGTTAGAGTATTCTAAGGAGTTTCCACCTTTATGAAGTGGGATAATATGAGAGACTTTCCAGATATCTGGGATGTTTCCTTCTTTGATTGTCCTATTTATGAGGATAGATATAGGATATGCGATAACCTTAACAGCCTTTTGTAGAAAGAGTGAGGGGAGCTTATCAGCAGAGGGGGTACAGGGTTTTAGTTTGTGCAGGAGTCTGTATATGTAAGATGTGGAGACAGGTTGTAGAGAGAATTTAAAGGTAGAGTTTGTTAGGTTACTTGGTGGGTTTAAGTTGTTGGCATTTAGTTGTTTAGCTAGAGCTTGGATAGTTTCAGTGAAGAAAGAGTTGAAAGCATCTGCAGTTTGCTGAGGGGTATCAGGGTCAGCATTAATAGCGGAAGGTGTTTTGGAAGTACCTGGGGAGAGAAGTCTATTGACAGAAGACCAGAAAAGTTTAGAATTATTGACATGGGTTTGTTGTAGTTCATAGTAGAATTTCTTTTTGTCAGATATTATTGCCTTTTTAGTTAGATTTCTGAGCTGGCGGAAGTGTAGAAGATCTAGGTTATTTCTACGGGATCTCCATGAGGCCCAGACTTTATTTCTGGTGAGAATAAGTTTTTTGGTTTCATGGGAGAGCCAAGGGGCAGTATTAGATTTCATTCTAATGATGCGTTCAGGAGCATGTAAGTCAAGAATGGATAAAAAGATTTTGTTGAAGTATAATACTGCATTTTCAAGAGGAAGTGTTTTTAAGGGATTCCAGTTGCATGCACTAAGTTCAGCCTGAAATAGATCGGGATTAAAATGTTTGATGGTGCGTATTTTTCTTGTAGTGGGTGGGTTTACACAATCGGCTTTTTCCCTTATTATGAATGTTAAGGAGTGGTCACTGATATCATCTGGCAAGGTTCCTGCTTTGTAGTTATCTTTAATTCTATTTATAAGTATCCAGTCTAAAATGCTTTCTCTATTACTATGTTTGTTCAGCCTAGTAGTAGAGGTGATGGTTTGGATAAAGCCGTGTAGGTTGATATGAGAAGAAGGATTTTCAGTATTAATGTTATTCCAGTCTATGTTCAGGTCACCTAGTATAATAGTTTCTTGGGGATATGTAGTAGATATCCAACTAAGATAATTTTCCAGGATTGGTATATTGTCACCAGGTGGGAGGTACATACAGATAATATAAAGGGATTTTTTGGAATTTAACTGGAGTTTTGTAATGATTGCTTCTAACTTGCTATCTTGGGATGGAGAGGCAGGAAGGGTAGTGATATTCAGATGATTTTTAAAAAGGATTGCAACTCCACCACCTTTGCGGTTGGGATGGTCGAGTCTAATTATATTGTAGCCTTGGGGAATAATCTCAGTGTCTTTGGTGGTTAGTTTTAGCCATGTCTCTGTGAGGCAGAGAATATCAAATGAATGTGTATGAAGGAGGGCATGCAGGTGGGGTATTTTGTTGTTTATGCTTTGGGTATTAAGATGTCCTATTAGGAAGGTGTTATTGAGTTTGTGTATTGACACTAGCGGAGAAGGGAAAGTAGGTCCAGGGTTGGGGTGCATGTCCCCATCTTGAAGGGTAGGATTTCTAGGTTTGAACGTGAGCTTACATACTAGAAGGGAAAGTGTTTTAGATTTGTTATCCGTAGGCAAGACATAGTTGAGGTGTTTAAGTCTATGGAATTTAGGTAGTTGGAAGTTGGGGGTAGAAGGAGTATATGGATATGAATTAGGTGGAGAGAACAATGTTGTAGTGTGTTTGTGTGTATAGAAAGATTGGTCGTAAAGTGATTCCTCATAGTAGGATAGGAGGTAAACTGAGCATAGGGTGGAAAAAAGTAGGATTAAGAGTAAAATCTGGGTTGGCATGTAGGGAGCCATGGTGAGAAGAGTAAAATATGTGAGAGATGGAAGAGAGGAAGTAAGAGAGATGAAGTAGAAGGTAGTATCCTAGACTTATGTCAAAAATAGAGTAAACAGATAAAGGATAAGAAAGAGGGGGTATGGACTATGGAACTAGGAGAGGTTTTAAGCAACCAACTAGAAACATGTATGATATTTTTGACAAGAGACATTTGAGAAGTATGATCCAACCCATACTGTAAGTGATTGTTTGTACAGTAACTAATCTGGGTCACATCAACATTCCTTAGTAATGCCAATCATTTATCATTACGTCATGTTGACTAATGACTATAATGTTCAGAAATACTACCATTAGTGAATATTTTTTAACATATTGAGTAACGCTTTATAGCCCTTGGTTTTTCCTTTGAACATTAATTTGACCCACAGCATAATTCTGTCTTAATACATGTTTAAACATCTTTGCAGTTGCTTGTTCCTTACTTAATAAGCAGAACATTTAAAAGGACCGTTTTTGACAGGTGATCATTTTTTACAGGTGTGGTAGTTAGTGAAGTGGAAGACAAAAACGTCTGTGCATCTTGTCATGCAAATGCTACATGCTTCTTGCAGCCCACTAACAAGTACATGTGCACCTGTAACTATGGATTTGTGGGAAATGGAAGGACATATTGTCAAGGTGAGTGATGTTCTGATAGTTAACATTTTGCATGTGTGCCTTATTTTTTATAGAACATAAATGCATGATTTAGAAGAAGGTATTATAGGTTATGTATTGGAAATTCCAGGCACCTGTGAGACTTGATTGGTAACTAAGTCACAGTGATATTACATTATAACATAACTGTGTCTAGCTCAGAACATGATACAGGATGATATAGAGGTGAATCTTTACATCGATGCCAAGAACACATTACTGCCAAGGTTATGATCAGAGAGACCAGATCATAATTTATTGTAGTGCATTGAGCTTCACCTGCTTCTGTATACTACAATATTTTGCAGAAATAAAATGTAGGAGTGCAAAGTGTTTTACAGCTTTGAAAACTGTAACACACTTAAAACTGCCACACAGGAAGTGGCCACCACAGAAGAGTGCCAGGAAGCACAAAGAACCGTAGAACATGTTTAAATATTTAATTCAGTGGCTAAATGAAGTATTTAAAATTTTAAAAGTACTTTGCACTCCTTTCTGTGGTTGCCACTAGCTGTTCTTAATATTGTGGCATGACTAGATTTTAACAGTGCTTAGGGATAGTAACACAAACTTATTAAGCACCTTTATGATGTCAGAAAGGTGCTTAACAAACCTGTGTTTGAACTGATTTTAGCGTAACTGCTGCATTTTAAGCACTACATTAAAATGAGTATTTCTGTAATAGTGGTGAGCCAGCCCCATGTTGTTCATTCTGTAGTGGTTTAAAACTTATTTTGCTACTTGCTTTGCCATTCTAACCTCACCTAAGAGTAAATATTATACACTAAAACAAGCCATTCATTCATATACAGTCTGCAGAATGAGACAAATATTTTTAGTGCAGGAAATACCAATCCCCTTCTCCCACTGTTCCACCCCCCAGCCCTTTCCTGTGATATTAGCTGTTTTCATACTTGAGGTCTGGGAGATTTTTCCACATATTCCCTACCCATTGTGTGTAGACGTATTTCTTCATGCTGAGTCTAAAACATGACCTTTCCTTTGCACATTATTCTCCTCATTCCATTTTGTTCTTTTTTCTTCTCATTCAGTACCTCACTACCCTCATTTAGCAGTTTGTAAATTCAGATTGTGTCACCTCTTCCTTCTTGCATCTAACTCCTGTATTGCACCATCATGTAATTTTCCATCCATTGTCTCACCAGTCAGTTAACATTGTTTTGCATCCTCTTGAGTAGTTTGATGGGCCTTAGTCTGCATAGTTTTCAGGCGCAGCAGTCCAGGTGCAGCATTGTGTAGTCATAATTAAACCCTATGTCCACATAATTATTCCTCTTTAGATGCATTTGAGCATCCTCTTTGGCTACCACATTTCATAGTGAGTTGTGGGCACACCTCCTGTGAGATAGCTTGCTTCTGCTGCCTGGGTGGATTATCTCACATTTCTTGACATTGGACTTAATTTGCTACATTTCTCACCACACTGCTAACTTACTGAGACCTGTGATGGAGCTGACACTTTTCATCCACCTTTGTCCCAATTTTAGCTTAGTCTGCAGAACAGTTGGCCTTTTTAAGTCCTTTTGTTATATCCCACACAAAGATGTTAGACAGCCCAAAACCTAACAGTGACCTTTGTGGTACACCACTAGTCAGGCCTTTCTCTGTCCCCTTGGCTCTGACCACCACCTACTACTTCCTCCTCTTTAACCATTTTCAACTCATCTTTTTATTTTCTTGCCCACCCCAATACCTCCCATTTTTTTGTTTACCTCCTTTCCTGTTACTCTACTCATCCCTCATTTAGTAGTCTGGTTGTTCTTGAGGTTACCCTATTTGCACATCCCTGTAAACCCCAATTGCATCTTTCTAGGCTTTCTCCAATGTAAGCCATGGCATGCCATGTTGGCCCCAACTTTTCAGGGAGTTTATCTTGGAGTACTCATTAGTAGCATCCAGGGAGAGAGAGATCCCATAGGGAGATGTGAGACATGGTATTGGGAGTCTTAATTTGTGCAGTGACTGGTTAACAATTTCTGTCTAGTCTTATCACCTCCAGATGATGTTGACAAAATCACACATTAGGATCAGTGGGCAGTGGGGCATGGCCTGTGAAGACTTGCCAACCATGGACCCTAGAGCAGCCACGCCTTTTACACATCCTGCATTCCAAGCCTTGTGCTGTCTCTGAGCTGTGGCCTCCATCAGTGCTCAGCATGGGATGTGTCCATCACACTCCCTCACCAGTATAGGTATGCCCTTTCTCTCCGTCAACTCCATCAGATGTCTAGGTTTTTACTTGATGGATGGATATCTAAGCCCTTGCCAGGGCTTTTTCCCCACTATGCCAACAGGCTAGTTCCAATACCTCCCAGTTTTGAAGTTCATTTCCTGTGTGGAATAATTTCAAAGGTCTTTCTGAAGTGCAGATAAATTAAATTGATGAGACACTTTTCTTTTATGTGTGTTCTTACGCAAGTTAATGTGATATGATCTCCTGTTCATAAGCCTCTGTCTGGATAATGGATTCTCTTCTATAGGAGCAGCCACAACTTTTCTTTGAGGACGTTCTGCATGAATTTATTGATTTTTTTTTAATATGTTAACCAGGATTCTTTCTCTTGGCTGACCCCTTTTACAGTGAAAGCCTGGGAAGAAAAATTCCAACAAAAATCCAGAGAAAAAATAGAATCCTTTCAAATGTATATTATTTATTTTTATTTATTTATTTATTACATTTGTTTACAAGGTAATGCAGGTCTGGGCCAGAAGCCCATTTTCAGCGGAGACCCGAGGAGAAAAGCTCCTGATATACAGTAGAGAATTCTAACAAATACTAAACAGATTTAACAATATTAATAATGTTTGATATGAAACAGTGTATACTTCAAAAGAAATACAATTAATTATGGTACAGACATGAAATACAGTTTCATAACAATGTGATTGGCCAAACATTTGTAAATAAGAGACATATTTTGACAGTGTCAGGAATGGTACCATGTAAGATAGGTATGCTTGCCTAGGAATAAGACCACTGTAGCTTCTAATAGGAGAAATGTAAGCAAAGTGTTAGCTATGAGGAGATAAACAGTAGTTATGGAGTTGTGCAAGTTAGGAGAAAGAGCATTAATACAGGATATAGTTGGGGTATAGTTGTAATAAGAGATATAGTTGGGGAGTGGGTAGGCTTAACCAGGAGTATGGCAGGTGCAAAGCCATTGATTAGCTAGATGTTCTTTAAGGACGTGTTTGAACTCATGATAGTTAGGGTTTTTTGCTATGGGTTGGGGAAGAATGCTCCAGAGCTTGGCAATTTTGTAAGAGTAGAGGGAGGTGCCTAGTGTGTTGTTGAGTTGTGTAACCTTTAACATTAGTTTGTTTGAGGACCTGAGCGTATTGTGATTTATATTAGGCTGAATTAGGTTAGTAAGTGCGGGGCAGTCATTGGGCTGGTGAAGTATTTTGTGGGTTAGGGAGTTCTAGCCAGTTGAGTTGGGAGAGTACTGAGCAGTGGTGGATTCTGTATGGGTGGCCTGTAGCGATCTTGGCAATTTTGTTGTAGTAGGATTCTAGACTATTTAGGTCTGATTTACATTGGTTGGTAAATATTTGGGATTTGTAGAGGAGGGTGGAAAGAAGTTGTGAGCGGGGGAGTGGCTAGCCTGGCACTATCTGTGAGGTATGGCTTGGCTGTATAAATGGTGCCTAGTTTGGTATGGACCTTTTTGATGGTGAGGGCGATGTGGCTATCAACTCTTAGGTTATCATCTATTGTGACACCTAGAAGTTTGGTTTGGCTTGTGGGTTGGTTGTCTACATTGGTTCTGTTTGAGGAAAGTATTGTTAGAGGGGGCTGGATTGTTTTTAGTTTGATATTTCTGAAAACTATTATCTTGGTTTTGTCGGGGTTTAGTATGAGTTGGTGAACAATGAGGTATTTTTCTGTATCCTGAAAAGCAGTTTGCATTTTTGTTTGAAGTTGAGCAAATAAGTGTGAAATCATCTGGGTCCTGGACTATGGAGGCTAGTTGGGTTGCGGAGCTGAGGTTATTTGTAAAAATTGTAAAGAGAAGAGGGCCAAGTATGGAACCATAGGGTACTCCAATAGAGATATGGAGATGGGGGGGAAGAGTGTTTTCCCATTTGGTAGATTGTTAGATTGTTGATGGTTAGAGAGATAGCTATGGAACCAGGACAGGGCAGTTGAGCTAAGGCCATAGGAAGACAGTTTGTTGAGTAGGAATTGGTGGAAAACGATGTCAAAGGCTTTTGACATATCAAGGAAAATGGATGAGGCAATTTGGCATTCATTTATGAGACTTTGGATAGTGTTGGTAAAAGATAGTAGGGCAGTGGTGGTGCTATGTTTTGGCCTGAAGCCATGTTGAGTGGAAGAAATGGTTAAGAAGTTGGTTGTGATTAAATTTTTCCAAGATTTTAGCTAGGGGAGAGAGGATGGCTATGGGGCAGTAGTTTGTTAGTTCTTTAGATGTTCCGCCTTTGTGTAAGGGAATAATGTGAGATATTTTCCATAGACAGGGGATGTATTGCTGTGCAATAGAATGGTTTATCAGACTGATATCGGATAGGCAATTGAGGGGGCAGCTGTTTTGAGGAATTCGCTGGGTAGTAGGTCTGCTGCTAGACAGCAGAGTTTGAGCTTGGAAAGTAGTGTTTTTCTGTAGCTAGTTTGGATAGAAGTAAATGTAAAGGGGTTGGGAGAACCAAAGAGGCAGTGGGTATCATTAGAGTTTGCGTTGGTTGGTTACATAGGAGAGATGTGATTGTGTTAATAAAGTGAGTACTGAATTATGTAGCTATGGGGTCAGGTTTGTTTGAGGTGACTGGTGTAGGGTTGGGACATAGCCTGAGTTGAGAAGGTTGTTAATGTGTTGCCAGAATGTTTTAGGGTTGTTTTGGTGGATTTGTTGGCATGTTTGGAAGTAAGTTTTTTGTCTGATATTATTTTTTTCTTAGCTAGATTTTGGAGTTGGTAATATGTAGTGAGGTTTGTTTTATTCTTGGTGGTATGATAAGCTACCCATGCTCTGTCTCTTTGTTTTAGGAGTGACTTGGTGTCTTTTATTAGCCAGGGTATGTGGTTAGGTTTTAATTTTATTTTTCTTGTGGATGCAAGGTTATTTAGTATATTGAGAAAAGTATTGTTGAAGTACTGGATGGCCTGATCCAGAGGGAGGTTTTTAAGAGGTGACCAGTTGCTTTCTTGAAGTAGTAGGTTAAAAGTGGAGGGGGAGAAATTTATCTTGTTATGTTTGAGTTTATATATTATGTTGGTTTGGGTCTTTATTTGTTTCTTGTACAGGAAGGCAGATGAGTGGTCACTGAGGGAGCCTGGAAGGTGGCCAGCTAGGTAACCTAGGTCAGTATCCAATCAAGTGTAGACTGCCTTTTGGAATGTTTGTCTATCTGAGTTAGGCAGGATATGGTTTGGGTGAAATTGTAAAGGTTTAGGAAAAGGGAGGGGTTTTTGGAGGAACAGGAGTGCCAGTCCAAGTTGAAGTCACCAAGGATAGGTTGTTGTCGGGGGGAAATAGACAGTTATAATAACAATTGTTTTGTTTGGGTTGCTCACTAGACGTGTTGTTAGGA